>NC_061122.1:80443185-80518185 GCF_002878395.1 Capsicum annuum
GACTCACATGTGTTATTGTACTTATTTTATCCTCTCATGATTATGATGATTTTCTTCAGGCTATGTGAGTCTTTCATACATCCTGCATATTTCTTATAAATATTTATGATGATGATGTTTATACAACTGCATACACCCCCATATACTCGATTCTTTTCTATGGTACTGACCCACATCTTTGGATATGGGCTGCATTTTCTCAAAATGTAGGTTTAGGTGCTTAGTTCCAGGTTCGACAGTGATTCTTCGGGCACACTGTTCTACATCCTTTGTTGTGGTGAGTCCTCATATTCCGAGGACGTGATGTCTGATGTTGGTTTCACGGAATCATTTACATTTGATAACTGAGTATGAGTCAGTTGGGGCATGTCTCAATGGCTCGCTGGTTTTATTGATTTTCTTATAGGCTTGTCAGACTAGTATAGATGTTGGGAGTTGACTAATAAGTCATATTTTGTTATCTTTCTGAAATTCTTTTATTCTTGGATGATGCTTACTCTGTTGATATTTGAGGGTTATTTATGAAAACCCCATTGATTTTTGTTGAACTGAATGAAAATGGCTCAAAGGGTTAGCTTGGGGCTACTCGTAGCCTCAAGCACCGTGTGACACTCCAGGACCTATTTACCGGGGCGTTACACGAATATTTAACTATAAGTCTGAAAAAGGCTCTACTACAATGAGTTGTTGGGACCAGCTAACTCTAACTGTCCGAAAATTGGGAACAACAAAGATAAGATGAAATGAAATGCTAACTCTTCTCCTCACCTAATGAGGACTCACCAAAACTACTATTGTTGAATACAATAAGAGATCGTAATACGTTTGATCCAAGTGCTGAGCGCTGGAACCTACATTATAAGGTAATAAGCGTAAAAGAATGTATGCAATCAGTACTTTGAATGTATTGAGTATGTAAGATAAGAAAAATAACTGATATAATCTGAACACGGTATATATAACATGGTAAACTGATGTAAGATCAAGTAGAGAACATGCACAACATAGTGAACTGGATAACTACATACAAGGTCATTCAAGAAATCTTAATTTGAACTGCAACTTATGGACTGTGGGAGCTACTAATAATCGACATACCCCAATCTAAGCTAATCGAGGTCAACCTATAACCCTAGATGGAATGCTGTTCAGTACCTTGCAAAGGGTTCAAACACTAACTGACATAGATCCATTAAACTTGTGTCTAAAAAGACTAAGGTGTCAAGCCTAGTCTGATGGGTGACCCTTTAGACCTATGCTGGCATTGTAGTTCCGGGAATTAGAGAATTCTACTAAACGTCTAACCTAAATAGTGGATAAGCATTCATTCTTGCATTTGCTCGGTGCTAAGTACTACTCCCAACTAAATGGAACTAATAACTACAACGCTTAAGTCTAATGATAATCTAAAGACTAAATAAAAATAAATACAATATCTAAAAGCATATAAAATATGTGAGCTTGGGAATATAGCATACAAAAATATATGCATGAAATCCTTGTTCATTGGGTATTCATAACCCATCATCTAGGAAGAATGAAACTATTATGTCAAATTCATAAACTAAATGAATTTCTAGAATTCATTAGCTCAGGTCCAACAAATTATGATATTGTTTTGTAGCTAGGGTTTGCGATCATGGTCAAGTAATAACACCGGAATTCATGATAGAATGAGGATTACAATTCAATGAAACCAAAGGAATTAGATGCTAATGAGTTTACCAATATCCATAAAGCTTAAAGTGCGAAAAAGAACTAATCTGGAGAGTTTTGTTAACTTCGGGAGTCAATGGGTGAAAGGGGTCCATTAATAAAATCCCACATACCTTGAGATGAGAACCCTGATGAATTCTTTTGAATTAGATACCTCTGGAAGATGAACCATAATTCTACCTTGGGGAAAAAAATCATCTTTTTTCTTTTTTGAAACTACGTGACATATATTTTTCTGAGTAATGAAGGCTTAGGATTATATTAACCCTAATAATGACCCTTGAGCTACCAAAAATAATGTGGTTTTGTGATTAAGATATTGTGGAAAAACTAACTGGAAGTTACTGGGAGGGATATGCAGGACCATCCCATAATCATGTTACCAACCTATAATCATGGATTGCAATCATGGTGATATGGATGATAGCTCTTTGAACATGATTAGACGAGCCTTGGTTTGGTTGTGGGATATACCTATGATCGTAACTTGATTCATAGGTTTGATGGTTACATTAGGAGAATTTGCGGGACTTACTATCATGCCTGGGATCGTGGTTTCAAAGCATGATCGTGGTTCCCTTACGTGGTACGGGGTACACTTTGTCAACTTTCAGATGTTGCGGTTGTATCTATCAGAAGATACCATTGTACGGTCATACATTGTAACCATGATCATGGTTTGGCTTGTGGTATCTTACTGCAGAGTAGTGCTTCACTAAAAAGGCCATAACTTTTTACTCCAATGTCGGATTAAGGCTAAACTGGATGCATTGGAAAAATAATTCAAATATCTATTTTTTATTGGTATATGGCTCATAGATGAATCAAAATATAGATGTTTTCCCATTTAAATCTTATCTTCTTTAATAATCAATCAGTAATTAGGTTCAGTTAAGGGATAGGGGGATCGATATATGAAAAAATCCCCTCTAATACTATTAAAACTTGAGGATTAACCTTACATGATCTTGAAGCATAGTCTAGCCTTGGATTGGATTTTTTTAGGGATTTATAATATCACCTCCTTGGGGTCATTCGTCCCTGAAAGAAAAAACTAACTAAGATGGAAGGTTTGGGGAAAGGATTTACAATTCCCATATTTTCTTCACCACTTATCCTGATATTATTGGAACCCTTTTACACTATTTGTACTTGAAATTCCTGCACCGAGATACTAAGATCTAAACACTGACATAGTATTGAGTCGGTAATTAAAACATGGACTCATTTGGATTCATAGATGCATACTATGGCATGGAAATAGCTGGGTGACATGAAATAGGAAGAATTAATTAATTAAGGGGTAACTATTAGCTCAAACTGGGATTTAGTTAAAGGGGAAGAGATCGGGATATTTGGTCATCACTTCTGCATCTTCTTCCCAAGTAGCTCCCTCAACTGACTGATTTTCCCATAGAACTTTTACCAATGCAAACTCTTTATTCCTCAACCTATTAACCTAATGCTGAAGGATTTTAATAAGAACCTCTTCATATGAGAGACTATCTTTCACGCACACACTTTCTAAGGGAACCACAAAAGCGGAATCACTAATGCACTTCTTTAGGAAGAAAACATGAAAGATAAGATACATTGCTGCTAAGTTTGCCAAAAATCTAACTCATAGGATACCTTGCCAAAGAGGCCTACTATCTCATAAGAACCAATAAAGTGAGATTGAGATTTTATTGATTTTCAAATCTCTTTACCCTTTTTGTAGGCAAAACATTCAAATAGATAAAATAACCAACAAAAAACTCAAGTTCCCTCTCAAGTTCCCTCTTCCTTACATCTGCATAGGACTTTTGATGATGTTAAGTCGTTCTTAACCTTTCTCTAATCAGCCAAAATTTCTACATATCCTTATGGACTGAGTCTGGCCTTATCAATGTAGCTTCACTAACTTTGAGCCAACCATATGAGATCTACACCTCCTTCCATAAAGTGCCTCAAATAGGGACATCTTCACACTAGAGTGATAGCTATTATTATATGCAAACTCAATCATAGGTAGATAATAATCCAAACTACCCTTGAAATCAACTATGAACGCTCTCAATATGTCCTCTAAGGTCTGAATGGTCCTTTCTACCTGACTATATATTTGCAGGTGAAAAGTTGTACTGAGATGAACTTGGGTACCAAGACCCTTTTGAAATGCCTTCCAAACTAAGAGGTAAACTGAGTACCTCTATATAAAATGATAGTGAAGCAGACTCCATACAATTTCACCTACTCCTTTGGTAAAGTTTAGCACAGTCCTTTGGTCAATATATAGCCAGTAAAGGTAAGGATATGCCGCTATTTCCATCCTATGGGCCACGATCACACTATCATAATTGCCACACAATTTGCTGCGATCGTGGTTGCTACCTTGGGCAATATATGACAACAAAATCAAAAACATGTTTTTGATCCTCTAAAGTCATTTGAAATCTAAAATATATGATCCAAGAGTGAAATTTGAGTCGAAACCATATTTAAAATCCATTTGAATCATCAAAATTTTCATTCAAGGTCGTTTCGTCAAAAAGTGGGGCCCACACTAAGAGTTCCATTTTTCATCTAATTCGATCTGTAGCCCGACATAAATTTAAAAGCCTTGGCACCTGAACCAAGGGTCCCGCTTTCGTAAAATTAATGTTTCGGATGCGATGTTAAAGTCAAATTTTCAATTTGAGGTTGTTTCGACCAAATGTGGGTCCCACACCCATATTGCGATTTTCCAACTTGTCGAACTGTAGGTTGAAATGAGCTCAGGTGCATTGGAACCCAAACCAAAGGTCTACCTAGACTAAAATTGATATTTTAGATCTGCTAGCGTAGTTAGAATTAGTATCCGAGATTGTTTCACTGAAGTTTTTTCCCAGTGGCCATTTGGAACCAACGAAAACTTTTAAACAGGGAATTGACTCTAAAAACAAATGAATTGCCCGGTAACTGATCTGTCGGTCCCAGCAAGTCATAAATACCTTGGGGCATCTATGAAAAAGCTTAAATGGTGAAAATAAGAAAAAATATGGAAAATGACCCGAAAGGTCATTACATTATCCACTACTAAAAGGACTTTTGTCCCTGAAAGTCAACACATTAAAAGAATCTCAAAAACTCGAAGGGATGAGGTACTGGTCCTGCATTCTCCAAGCATGACTTCCTAGATAACCTTAGTGGAGAGAAAACACTTCTAAGGGATTTTTCCACATGTATCCCCTTTCCTACCAACACTATCACTTTATTTCTAAACAACCAAATTTCAACTTCGATCGCTAATTGGCCTCCAACTGAACTAAAGAGCATAATAAGCATAGGCTAAACCTCAACACACCGATACCATCTCAAAGAAAGCATAACCCTTTCAAGGCTGATCAAAGCCAAAGCAAACCAAGACATGAGTTATATCACCGACTTCAAATCAAAATATAACCTTTCTTCTTTTTGCACCTACTATCCACAACAAACTAGGAGAAAAATCACCTGAGACTCGTCCACACTATATCATCAGAGAAAACTTAAAAAACTGAAGTTAATCTGCCAAAAGTCCATATGGTAAACATGAGAATAAGCTCATAAGGCACTATATAGGCATACAAATGGATATAATCAAAGAATGCAATCTATGACAATGCTTCAACCAGTCCAGATAGAAATCAAATTGAAATCCTGAAGTCCAATGTATAAACTACTCATCACTGAATATTCCACTCCAGGATATCTCATCCACTGATAATGAAGCCATACTGAATCCAACTCGAGTATATTAATCCTAGTGAGTAAATCATCAAAAATTCCCAAGAAAAACTGAACATCGAGGTCAAAACTAAAATAACCAATACGGCCTAAGGGCTATCATCTGAACATTTATCAATAATAATCCAACCGACATCTAGCAAACCGAATAGACAACCACGGAGTAGGCTCAACTAGCCTATAATGAAATCTAAACAAGGATAAGTTTAAAACAAAAGCTTAATGTAAGCTTTACAATAACAAGCCAAAATTTTAATACCATGGTTAAATCGCTCGGTCTCAAATATATAAATCAAAACTAAAAATGGGCTAGCATTAGTGCTCAAAATCTATCATACTTCCAAATCGCTATCCTAAGGAGTCAAATCCTAAACTGAGCCAATAAGGCTATATCAATGTCAACTATCTTAAATCGACTCCAGTATTCAAATCTGACATATTCGAGACAAATTATACCAATCCACAATTGAGACATATTTGGAGAGAAAAATCACCACAGGGATAACCACTGACTGATAACATAAGCAACCAACTCTATATCTGCTGGAGAGAACTAAATATAGATGCAAAATAGAAATCATACAAAAGGATGAACCACTGGCTGAATATGCATATAACCCACTCCATATTTACTGGAGAGCAATCAAAACATACTCAAAAACTTCCCAAGGTTAAAAACCACACTAGTAATGGTAAAAGCTCTATCAACTTAGAAAAATATAACTTAAGCTGGAAACTAACCAATCCAATACTCGGCAAGAAATAGCCACAGGTACATATCACCAAGGAGAAACACTCCACTGAGCCTCATTAGGATGAGCAAACTCTGAAATAGGGATTTCCCAAATCCACTCTATAATCACATCATCACAAAAGAAATATACCAATCATGAAATCGAGGTCAAAGTAACAACCACCACCAGAAAGTTAACAACTTGAGATAAAGAACTTATAATTTTCCAACTCAAGAAGCGATTGCTGGAAAGACCACTTGCCTCTAACTTTTCAACTCCAGTAGACAAAACCTTATCACAACAACAAAGGAGTATCCAATCTCCACACTAACTATAGGGTAAACCATCCCAAGGGAACGAACCCAACATACCTAAGAGATGAATCCATAACATCTCAACATCAATATCAAAATTGCTATCTGACGATTAAATAGTGACAAATGAAGACTGGACCTCAAATGAGTCCATCTCACAAACATGCTTTATCGAAAAGGTTAGCTAAAACAAAAGCCTTTGCAACCTAGGAAGCAAGTCTAAGAATCTTAAACTCAATAACAGACAACATAACTAAATTGCCAACTCAAAAACCATAATAATCCGTTGAAGGTCTACTTACCTTCGATACTATAATACAACCCCGAATCAATCTAATACATCTAACCAAGAGGAAACATATTCAACCTCACCGCACTAGGGGAGTAAAATTATCAAGTCGGGGTATATCTACTCAAGCCACCAAATAATATCATAAGAAAATGAATGTCTAAATAGATAACATTAGTCTACATAGCTGCTCAGCAAGAATTAATTACATCAAATAATAATATCAAGTAATATCACTAACCTCACGCAGTGGTAGCAATACCAACAACAATATCAATATCAATATACTGAACAGACGATGTCAAAATAAACATCAATTTCATGTAGCACTCAAGGGACACAATAAGTCAATGTGCCAAGATAAATAAGATTCAAACACAAAAACCACACCCGTGGGGGAAATATCAATATAGATCCACTCCATCCAGTACTAAGAGAAATAAACCATGGAGTAGAACCATAATCATGAATCCAATATATACCTAGCCAATCCTATACATACCCCCCACCCCATGCTCAGAAGGTTTAATCAACTTACAACAACACAAGGCACATTCCTTACCTATACTATGCAACTGTCTCATACTGACTGAGAGACATAGGTGCATACTAGTGATAGGCGATGTGCATACAGGAATGAATACAACATGTTGGGTATCAACATGTCATTACTTGGTATCGTCTGGCCTTACCGAGTATTGTTATCAACATAACAATATTTTTTGAACTTGACCCGGGTGTCAATATCATCAATAGTATCCTCCAGACTAGAACCATGTATCAATATAATCATAATAGTATAGTCTAGACTCGCACCGAGTATCAATATCATCAATGTACTTAGATATATTACCAACTGCTTATTATCCATGGTTCTTTCACTTTTTTCTTCAAGCGGCCATTTGCCAACATATGTAAACATCATCAATTTCCACACTTGAATAACATATACTAATATAGTCATATCCATAATCATATCACTATAAAAATATCTATCTTGTAAATACTTTCCAACTACTTGCTATTAGCTAACCAACGCTTAGTAATACTTAACCGCTAATTCACTAGTCATCACATAGAGTATAATTATTAGCCTAAACATTAGTTTTCACATAATCCTTATTCATGGGTTAGCAACTAACCACTATTTATTAAATAGCCAATACCTAACATCTAGTCAAGGTTCACCACTGGACCATAGTCGCCATTTATCCACTATTCATCATTATTAATTAATCAGCCTATATCTAAAAATCATTATTAGTCAACACATTACCATTTACTATCTAACCACTTTTTATTAACTAACACCATTCATTAACTAACAATCATTTACCAACTAATCCCTGTTTATTAACTATCTATCATTATTAGCTAATCCTCTCTTATCACTAACATCTCTTATTATCTAGCCTCATTAATACACAACTCCCTGCATCATAAACTTAGTCATCAATATCAACTAATATTCACCTATGCTAGACTCGACATCATAATTATCCATATATCAACCATCGCTAGCTATCATATTTCAACTAAGCAAGGTTCATTAACTACTACATTAGATTTCTAGCCATCAAGTGTTGTATTACCTAATAAACAACTAGCTATCACATAGCTTAAACCTTAATTAGGAAGAACAGTCATAAGATCGTATTTTAGATAGAATCACATCAATTACTGATATAATAATTATAAATATACTGAATCTATACATACCATCTCTAGTATTCAATTAGTTGAATAATTAGCATCATTCTGCATCTTCCTTCATCCCATACTGGAGAGATGTGTATATAAACATATATATTTATTCAGAAACTATGACAACATCCTTTACAAGGACAAACCCTTCCCAAATATCCAATCGATATCATAACATGACACCTATCCTAATAATATATTTGGAATAATCACAACATCATAATCATGGCCATATGCCCATATAGATATCCAGGAACTTATATCAATAATCATATTGATAAGTAATAGCATATCTCTAATCATCTCACATATAGGAGGCATATCACATATTGGAGGCATTAAATCAATAAGCATATCACGTCTATAAGACATCTCATATCTATAGGTCATTCATCATGACTATGAGGATTATCACCTCTCTTGGCCAATTATCATATCTAAGAAGAATATCATCTCTATAGGTCCACTAATCATACCTAAAAGGATATAGCATATCTATATGCCCAACATCATATCTAAAATAAATAACATCTCTATTGGCCCAGCATCATATCTAAGAGAAAATAACATCTCTATAGGTCCAACATTATATCTAAGAGAAAATAATATCTCTATAGGCCCAACATCATATCTAGGATGAAATAGCATCTCTATAGACCAACATCATATCTAAGAGAAAATAGCATCTATATAGACTAAATAATAAGTCTAAGAGAAAATAGAATCTCTAAAGGCCCAATATCAAATATCACTCCCATAAGGAATGTTATAACCATAACTTATCAGTCAATTCCAAGAAACATCATCACAATTTACCAATTCATAAGGTAAGCTTATTCTAAAGGCTAACTAGTCCAAACTAGGCCTAACATCTGCAACTAAGTCCGCAATGACTAACACAAGTCTTGGCCTAGGTAGGCTGAACGATCCCACTTCTAATCCTCAATTTCTATAATTAGGTACACTTTCTATAAACTAGGCTAAGGTATCTATTCCAACTTCTTGATGTCAAATAAGTCATACTCCATCATAAGATAGGAGCTTCAACTAGAAATAAGAGAAATGAAGTCAACTCAACTTAAATTACGATTTTAAGATCACCACACTAGTACAATAAGATTAACTATACTAATCATGTTTCCAATGGTAAAACCACATCCCAAGCGTATCATTATATCATATACAGGCTATAATCTAATCTAAAATAGGAAGAAGGCAATAGGATTCAAAAAGGTTATAAATATACCATCTTACGGGTCCAAATCCCTTATCTAATCCCCAATTATCTATAATCAAGGCTAAGTTATCCTACTCATAATCAATCCTAATATTCATGTTCACACGTAATATAGATAACACATCATGTATAAAGAAAAGTGAACAGGAGCCTGCCCTAAGCCAAACTGCAAAACCTCACTTTATGCACCACACGCTCGTTTTCACTTACAACCCCCAAAATTTAGTCATACTATCAAAATCATAATCTACTCATCAATATGAGTCTAACGATACACATATTATACAATTGTGCTTCAACTCCAAAAACAACTACAAAAACATCAAGTGCATCCCACTTACAAAAAATGCATTTCCGAGATCCACCCAACACTCATACATGAACAAGGAATCAAAAACCTCAAAATGGGTGAAAATAAAGAAATCTTTGGGCTAAAATAAAGACCTAAGTGAATTTGGGGTTATGGGAAAAAACAAAGAATTCATCGATAAAGTGATGAATCTTACCTTAATCCGGGTGAAAATCATGATAATGGATGTTAAAAAAGCTTCCAAGATACCCTCAAGACTTAATTTTGAGTTATTACACTCATTTTGTGGTTTCTAGGTCTAAAGTATGAAGGGGAAATGCCCCAAACACATTTTACGGTCAATATATAGCCCGTAAATAAGGATATGTTGCTATCGCCATCCTACAGGCCGCGATCATGCTATCGCGATCGCCACACAATTTGCTGTGATCACGATTGTTCCCTTGGGAACTATATGACAACAAAATCAAAAACATGTTTTTGACCCTCGAAACTCATTCGAAACCCAAAATACATGATCCAAAAGTGAAAGTTGAGTGGAAACCATATTTAAAATCCATTTGAATTATCAAAACTTTCATTCAAGGTTGTTCCATCAAAAAGTAGGGCCCACACTTAGAGTTCCATTTTTTATTAAATCTGCTCTATAGCCCGACATAAATTTGAAGAGTTTCATTTTTCATTAAATCAGCTCTATAGCCCGACATAAATTTGAAAGCCTTAGAACCTGAACCAAGGGTCTCCCTTGCCTAAAATTAATGTTCTGGATGCGATGATAAAGTCAAATTTTCAAGATGAGGTTGTTTCGACCAAATATGGGTCCCACACCCGTATTGCAATTTTCCAACTTGTCGACCAATAGGTTGAAATGAGCTTGGGCACATTGGAACCCAAACCAAAGGTCTACCTAGACTAAAATTGATATTTTAGATCTTTGAGCGCAGTCAGAATTAATATCCGAGATTGTTTCACTGAAGTTTTTACCCAGTGGCCATTTGGAACCAACAAAAACTTCTAAACAGGGAATTGGCTCTAAAAACAAATAAATTGCCCGGTAACTGAATCGTTGGTCCCAGCAAGTCATAATGACTTGGGGCAGCTATGGAGAAGCTCAAATGGTGGAAATAAGAAAAAATATGGAAAATGACCCAAAAGGTCTTTACATTATCCACTACAAAAAGGACTTTCGTCCCCGAAAGTCAACACATAGAAAGAATCTCAAAACCTCGAAGGGATGAGGTACTGGTCTTGCATGCTCCAAGCATGACTTCTTATATAACCTCAATGGAGAGAAAACACTTCTAAGGGATTTTTCAACATGTATCCCTTTTCCAAACAACACTATCCCTTCTTTTCTAAACAACTAAAATTCAACTTTGATCGCTGACTGGCCTCCAACTGAACTAAAGAGCGTAATAAGCACAGGCTAAACCTCAACACACCGATACCATCTCAAAGAAAGCATAACCCTTTCAAGGCTGATCCAAGCCAAAGAAAACCAAGACATGAGTTATATCACCGACTTCAAATCAAAATATACCCTTCCTTCTTTTTGCACCTGCTATGCACTATAAACTAGGAGAAAAATCACCTGAGACTCATCCACACTATATCATCAGAGAAAACTTAAAAAACTGAAGTTGATCTGCCAAAATTCCATATGGTAAACATGAGAATAAGCTCATAAGGCACTATATAGGCATACAAATGGAGATAATGAAGGAATGCAATCTATGCCAATGCTTCAACCAGTCCAGATAGAAATTAAATTGAAATCCTGAAGTCCAATGTATAACTACTCATCACTGAATATTCCACTCCAGGATGTCTCATCCACCAATAATGTAGCTATACTGAATCCAACTAGAGTATATTAATCCCAGTGAGTAAATCACCCGAAATTCCCAAAGAAAACTAAACATCGAGGTCAAAACTAAAATAACCAATACGGCCCAAGGGCTATCATCTGAATATTTATCAATAATAATCCAACCGACATCTAGCAAACTGAATAGACAACAACGGAGTAGGCTCAACCAGCCTATAATGAAATCTAAACAAGGATAAGTTTAAAACAAAAGCTTAATGTAAGCTTTACAATAACAAACCAAAATCTCAATACCATGGTTAAATCGCTCGGTCTCAAATATATAAATCAAAACTAAAAATGGGCTGGCATTAATGCTCAAAATCTATCATACTTCCAAATCGCTATCCTAAGGAGTCAAATCCTAAACTGAGCCAATAAGGCTATATCAATGTCAACTATCTTAAATCGACTCCAGTATTCAAATCTGACATATCCGAGATAAATTATACCAATCCACAATTGAGACATATTTGGAGAGAAAAATCACCACAGGGATAACCACTGACTGATAACATAAGCAACCAACTCTATATCTGCTGGAGAGAACTAAATATAGATGCAAAATAGAAATCATACAAAAGGATGAACCACTGGCTGAATATGCATATAACCCACTCCATATCTACTGGAGAGGAATCAAAACATACTAAAAAACTTCCCAAGGTTAAAAACCACACTAGAAATGGCAAAAGCTCTATCAACTTAGAAAAATATAACTTAAGCTGGAAACTAACCAATCCAATACTCGGCAAGAAATAGCCACAAATACATATCACTAAGGAGAAAAACTCTACTGGGCCTCATTAGGATGAGCAAACTCTGAAATAGGGATTTCCCAAATCCGCCCTATAATCACATCATTGAAGAAGAAATATAGCAATCTCGAAACCAAGGTCAAAGTAACAACCACCACCAGAAAGTCAACAACTCGAGATAAAGAACTTATAATTTGCCAACTTAAGAAGCGATTACTGGAAAGACCAATTAACTCAAACTTTCCAACTCTAGTAGACAAAACTATTTCATAACAACAAAGGAGTATCCAATCTCCACAGTAACTATAGGGTAAACCATCCCAAGGGAACGAACCCAACATACCTAAGAGATGAATCCATGACATCTCAACATCAATATCAAAATTACTATCTGACGATGAAATAGCAAAAAATGAAGAACGGACCTTAAATGGGTCCATCTCATAATCATGTTTTATCGGAAGGGATAACTAAAACAAAAGCCTTTGCAACATAGGAGGAAAGTCTAAAAATCTCAAACTCAATAATAGCAAACATAACTAAATTGCCGACTCAAAAACCATAATAAACCATTGAAGGTCTACTTACCTTCGATACCATAATACATCCCCGAATTAATCTAATACATCTAACCAAGAGGGAACACATTCAACCTCACCGTGCTAGGGGAATAAAATTATCAAGTCGGGCTATATCTACTCAAGCCACCAAAAAATATCATAAGAAAATAAATGTCTAACTAGACAACACTAGTCTACACAACTACTCAGCAAGAATTAATTATATCAAATAATAATATCAAGTAATATTAATAACCTCTTGCTGCGGTAGCAATAGCAATCACAGTAGCAATATCAACATACTAAACATGCGGTGTCAAAATAAACATCAATATCATGTACCACTCAAGGGACACAATAAGTCAATGTGCCAAGATAAATAGGATTCAAACACAAAAACCACACCTGTGGAGGAAAATATCAATACAGATCAACTCCATCCACTACTAAGAGAAATAATCCATGGAGTAGAACCATAATCATGAATCCAATAATAAGGCATATAAAAAATGATATCAATCATCAAGGCTTATAATCACCAATGGATATGAAAACCCCAATACACATAATAAGAGATAAATCAAGAAATTAAAGCTCATCAATCATGGTGACATATGCAATCACATGCATTAAAAGCATAGGGAAAATAAATTTGAATGGACTAACTCAGACCGATCGACTGAAATTTCAACTGAGGTGGCATACACGCTATTTCTAACTAAAGATGTCATAACATCATGAGGCTGATCTGAATGAGATGAATGACTGGAATTCTCTTGTCGGAGACACTCTCTATTCTAGTAGTCGGTTTCTCTGTAGTAGAAGCAAACTTTTGAAGCACCAACATGGAGAGACACATACTAAGCCCAAATGATTGGCCAACTTACACTAAGAGAAATCTCTAGAATTATGTATATTCTTCCACAATCATACACTACCTCAGGAACTCTAGGCTGGAAAGGAAATACAGGCTAAATCTAGCTAATCATCTATATCATACCTGGGGCATTCTTAAAATTAGTGTCTCATAATGACACAACCAAACCAAGATCCTGGAATACTTCAAGATATTGCCCCTCATAAACTATAATGGTCATCATGGCCAAAAGAACCATAACACACTCCACAAATCTAATAGGGACTCTTCCCACTATGATTATTATGACTAATTTGAGAACTACTCATGGTATGGAATACTGTCTGCATAGAGATGATGTGTTGCGGGTGAGGCTAAACTCTACTGGAAGAATCCTCATTCCTAAATAAAATACCAATAACACTAAACTAATGGCATGCCTCTTGCAATCATTTCCATAAGTCTCTATACATGCTCTCTATGGTTCTTTCATAATCAACAACTAAGGGAAGGAAAATTTGACTATTATAAAGTTCTTCGATGCCAAACGGGGTGACAATACTAACCCCTCTAACACATCCATGCACTAATGTCTGACTCAGAAGGATGTAGCATAGGAAAATACCTAGACCACATGAGAAATTTAATATCATACTCGAAATAGGTAAAGAACCTTGATGAACACCAATAGACCAAACTTTGGTCTAAGAATTTCTTGATGAATCAAACGTTATCTAAGCCTGAGAAGTATCTACAACATGACATATTTTTAATGTTGAACCTTAAATTATGAAGTAGTCGTGAGCTTTACTAAAGCCTAAGATGGCCCAAATCCTTTTTGAATGCTGCTGAAGATCTTCGATGTCCATTTCTGACTCTCTAGTCTGATGCTACGCTGAAACTCTAGAAACACGTATTAAAGTCTCATTTGTATCTATCAATAATGTCTCATAATCTTTTGGGGATAGAATAAAGTTAAAGAATGTGTTCGAGGTTCATAGGAATACAGACACATGATAAGGAGTCAAGACGTAAATTTCCTAAAATATCTATGTAGCCTTTCCAAGATAGGTTATGGATGTCTCCACACCGATCCGCAAAAATCTACTAACACTTAGCTCTTATACTAACACACCAATGAAACCTAGGCTTTGATACTAATTTGTCGTGACCCAATTTCTTAGGTCATGATGTAGCCTACCATAACCCATCTATACGCAATCCAATCTGCAATTTGGAATGGTTAGTAACAGATGAGTCAATAATATAAGAAATAGAATACGAAATAAATAAAATAAAGATAAATACATAGTAGAATCCCAAACTTAGTGGTATTAATACAAACGCTTCTAATATAATAAGAGAAAAAAGTGACATATCAAGAGAACTACACTGATACAACTTATCTCTAAATATAACTAAGAGACTAGTCTAATCACATGAGAAAGATAAGTAATACTCTAAATGTCAGGAGCTCACTCTAAGTCCCCAAACCATGGCTACTCTGCATGATGAACACATCAACAATGATATCCCGTACTATGATTTGCAGGTTGTAGAAGTGTAGTATAAGTACAAAATGAATGGTACTTAGTAGGCAACTGCCAACTGAGCTCAAAAGATAAAGCAGATATATACAACATATATATAGAATGGAAACTACACCCAAGAGTACAAAAATCATATAACAAGTCAATGAGAATAATAAAGGGCAACATATCTGTTCATGTACAAAAGTCTAACATAATAAGACTAAGGAAGTATCAAGGTGAACTATCCTATTCTAGATATATCCAGTAGACGTTAATACTATACCGTATATCTTAGGCCAATATATGAATTAATGGTGAAAGAAAAATATATAGCAATATCTAAGGAAAAGAAATAAATATACGATAAGAACAATCAAGGAAGGGATATATGGTAGTGTATAGCTTTATATAGATAGATTTATATATGTATACACATATAAATATGAGGTCATCTCAAAGCATAACCTACATTATCTTTTTTCTCATTTTAAGACCTCATTATAATACTATCAGGATTTAATACTATCGTACTTAGGGTTTCTAATCCATAAGGCTAGAGATGAAATAATTATGGATAATAATGCAATCATAAGATAAAAGAGGCCGAAGACATATCTAAACTCTCAATACTGGATCATTGACCGATTTGTCATAAACTAGCCTTAATAATGATCATAATAATGATAATAACAACATTAATAAGAATATAAATAACCGGCTACTTCGAACAACCATATACCTAGCTGAGCCTAAGCATACCCCCACTGCCCCAGGCTCAAAAGGTTCAATCAAGATATAACAACACAAGGCATATTCCTCACCCATATATATAAAACCATCCTATACTAGCTGACAGACATAGGTACATACTGGTGATAGGCAATACGCATGTAGGAATGAATGCAAGGTACACAATCGATATCATAATCTCATCATCATAACCAACATCATCATTATAATTAATCTCCGGCTTTGCAGGTGTCAACATGTCATCACAATGGTATCCTCTGGCTTTGCCGGGTATCATTATCAACATAAAAATATTCTCTGGACGAGAACCAGGTATATCATCACAATATTATCCTTTGGACTTAAATCGAGTATCAATATCATCAATGCGCTTAGATATATTACCAACTACTCATTATCCATGGTTCTTCCATATTTCTTATCAAGCGGCCATTCGCCAACATACATAATCATCATTAATTACTATAACTAAATAACATATAATAATATACTCATAACCATAATCATATCACTATAAGAATATCTATCTTGTCAATACTTCCCAACTACACGCTATTAGCTAATCAACACTTATTATTACTCAACCACTAATTCGTTAGTCATCACACGACCTCTAATTATTAGCCTAAGCATTGTACTTCACATTATCCTTATTCATATGATATTAATTAACCACTATTTATTAAATAGACAATACTTAACATCTAGTCAAGGTTCATCATTGGACCATAATTGCCATTTATCTACTATTCATCATTATTAACTAATCATCCTATATCTGAAAATCTTATTAGTCAACACATTACCATTTATCATCTAACCACCTTTTATTAACTAACACCATTCATTAACTAACCCTCGTTTTCCAACTAATCCCCATTTATCAACTATTTATCACTATTAGTTTGTCCGCTCTTATAACTAACATTTCTTAATAGCTAGCCTCATTAATACACATCACCTTATTTAACAGCTAATCGACATTATAAATGTAGTCATCAATATGAACTAATCATCACCTATGGAAGACCTGACATCATCATTATCAATGTATCAACCATCGCTAGCTACCATATTTCAACTAAACCAGGTTCATTAATTAGTACATTAGATTTCTAGCCATCAAGTGCTATAGTCACCTAATAGACAACTAGCTACCATATAGCTTAAACTTTATTTTGGAATAACAATCATAAGAATGTATTTCAGATAAAATGACATCAATTACTGATATGATAATCATTAATGTACCGAATCTATACATGCCATCACTAGTATTCAATCAGTAGAATAATAGACATTATACTATATCTTCCTCCATCCCATACCAGAGAGATACATATATAGAAATATAAATTTATTTATAAACTATAACCATATCCTTTACAAGGAAAAACCCTTCCTGAACATCCAATTGATACCATAACATGACCCTTGTCCCAATAATATATCCGGAATAATCACAACATCATAATCATGGGCTTAGGCCCATATACATATGCAAAACTCATATCGATAATCATATTTATAAGTTGTAGCATAAATCTAATCATCTCAAATATAAGAGGCATCTCACATATTAGAGGCATAATATCAATAAGCATATAATGTCTACAAGACATCTCATATCTCTAGGTCATTCATAATGACTATGAGAAATATCACCTCTCTAGGCCAATTATCATATCTAAGAAGAATGTCATCTCAATAGTTCCAATAATCATAACTAAAAGAATATAGCATCTCTATAGGCCTAACAACATATATAAGAGGAAATAACATCTCTATAGGCCCAATATCATATCTAAGAGGAAATAGAATCTCTATAGGCCCAATATTATATCTAAAAGGAAATAGCATCTTTATAGGCCTAACATCACATCTAAGAGGAAATAGCATCTCTATAGGCCAAATAACAAGTCTAAGAGGAAATAGCATCCCTAAAGGCCCAATATCAATCCCATAAGGAATATTATAACCATAACTCATTAGTCATAATTCCGGGAAACATCATCACAATTTATCGATTCATGAGGTAAGCTTATTCTAAAGACTCACTAGCCCCATCTAGGCCTATTATCCGCAACTAAGTCCAGAATAACTAACACAAGTCTTGGCCTAAGTGGGCCGAATGATCTCACTTCTAATTCTCAATTTCCATAATTAGGTGCACTATGCCCCAAACTAGTCTAAGGTATCTAATCCAAATTCTAGATGTAAAATAAGTCATACTCAAGCCTAAGATAGGGTCTTCAACTAGAAATAAGGGCACTCAAGTCAACTCTTCCCAAATTATAATTTTAAGACCACCACACTAGTCCAATAAGATTAACTATACTAATCATATTTCCAATGCTAAAACCACATCCCAAACCTAGCATTATATCATATCCATACTACAAACTAATCTAATCAGGGAGAACCAATATGATTCTAAAATGTTATAAATATACCATCTTATGGGTCCAAAACCCCTATCTAATCCCCAAGCATCAATAATCAAGCCTAAGTTATCCTACTCCTAATGAAGACTAACATTCATGTTTACAAGCAATATGTATCACACATTATCTATGAAGAAAAGTGGACAGGAGCCTACCTAAAAGCAAAACCGTAAAACCTCACTTTATGTACCACATGCTCGTCTTCACTTTGCAACCCTTAAAATGTCATCACACTATCAAAATCATAATCTGCTTATCAATACAAATCTAATGATTCCCATATTGCAAGATTGTGCTTCGGGTCCAAACTGAAACTAAAAAGGGCATCCCAAGTCCAACCAAGAACAGAGACTACCCCCGTTACCCAAACCAACCCCCAACTACCTACCATGAGTCGACTGAATTTTGAGCATATACCAAGATAGTGTAACAGCTCACATGAAAACTCTAGGGTAGGATCACAACTGTGACCGACCTAATCGAGTCAACCATCCTACACCAACCGCCCAGCCGTACCAAACCATACCAAAGGTGATAAACTAGGACATGACCAAATAAGTTCAAAAACATAATATAATTAAACCTAAAATAAAATATGATGGAATAGTGAGAAATTATGTCCAATGATGTCAGCCTACCAACTTATCTAATACCAAGGTTGACACCAATATCGATCCTTCCCATTCCAACCCATAGCAGTACCACAAAGCCTCTAACCAAAAAAATAATAAATTTGGTCAGGAAATGCCCCCCACCATGGCCAAAACCAATATCAAAAATAAAATCAAAGTGTCTAGAAGTATCCATAATATGAAATGGAGCCTGCCAAAAGGATGGAAACTCACCACTTCAGTCCAAATGCTGATCCCCAAGTAAATCACTATGTAAGTGGAGTAGAACAATCGGTTTATGCATAGAGTGGGTATATAGCCACCAGTATACGGGTTATCAGGTGAACGCTAGCATGATCTCAAGATAAGGATAAAATAATGCTATTTAAAAAGATAAGTAAAACCATATCCATATACACACATCCATACACACACATATATGTAACCATACTAGGAAAGTAGACTAGGTTTAGTATCCATTTAAAATCTTTACCTAGGCTATGTAGCTTTGCCATCCAAAACCACCCATGGGCTATTTGGGTTTAACTTCCCTACTGAAAGGGCCTCAGTGTATAAAGTTGCATGATCAGGGAAGAAAACCTTGGATGACTAGTTCATCCCTTAAAATATAGTGTAACATCATGTACACAGTCACCAAGATCAACCTCATATCAGTAAATATGAGTTTCCAGTTTTGGTCCCCCGAGACCTCTACCTTCCACGACTTTGTAACATATCCTATCATTATTGCCCAATGAAAACCATTACCAAGCAACTAATCAATCCACTTACCATTTATTAACCAAGGCCATTTAGTGGTGGTATAGTCATACCGACCATACTTGCAAGTACTATCCATAGCCAACTATATGTAGGTTTAAGGGGACTTCCAAGTGCCCTTTCATGTGCATCTTAAACCACTTGAGCGAGTCTATGTACCCCATAAGAATAACCATTTAACTGTCCAAGCCATTTAAACCATGCATAATTCCTTTACCAAGTTTTAAAACGTACAAGAGTTCCATTAAAAGAACTCAATGTAATGAAAATATTATTATAGGCATTTTGTCAAACACATTGGGGGCATAATATAACCAATTCCAATTACAATTAAACCATACCCATGCAATCCAATTATCCAATCCCACTATTAATTCATATAAATCATAATTAAAACCATGAAAAACCATAACTAACCATTTAATATCAAAATCCCCAATTCATATTTAAAATCCAAAATCATACAATCAATGAAGCTATGAAAAAATTCATAAAAACCATACTCCTGGTTAGAATTAAAACTGAGGGAAGAGAACGTGCCTTAAACCAAGATAAGCCCCAAATTAATCCTCTAGCTAAAACCCTAGCTTCCCTTGCCCAAAAGATTTTGAGAGAATTATAGAGTGTTTTAGAAGAGTTTCTAAGAGCTAATGAATGGAATAATAGGGTAAATAACTTCCCAAGTAGGTTAGAAGTTGTGAGACCTTATTAGGATAAGTGGTGAAATTTATAAAATAACCCCACTTAAGTTGTACAATATCCCATCACAGGGGTATGACTAACCCTCATGAGTCATACCCTCTAATATGGTTTGTACCCTCCACTTGTATCCTAGCCTCAACCTTTGGATCCAACACTGTCTAGTGTATAACTCATCCTACTCAAGTCGTATTAAAAAAATATAAATTGTACCCTTTATTCGTATCTCGGGTAAGATAGAATCACAAAAGGTTTGAAAAGTGTCCACCATATGAGTTCTGGGTATGACTTGTACCCTAGCTTATGGCTCACGATGAGCTACAGGTACTCATATCCAACCTAAGTAACCAAGACTAAGATTAAGTTAAAGAACCAAATGATCTGTATCCACTAATATGAGTCGTACCCCTAAGTCGTGTCCATTTTAGTAACCAAAATCCATCCCACCAACCAACACTGGTCAGCATACAATAAGATCATACCATTCATACCCCATCATATGATTTGTTCCCATAAGTCGTATTGGGTCTAGAGACTAGAATTCCAAGAAAGTGTTATGTGTACTACTTATGAAAAACTCATTTCCGAGTTCCACCCAACACTCATACATGAACAAGGAAATAAAACCCTAAAAAATGGGTGAAAACTAAGCAATCTTTGGGCTAAAATCAAGCCCTAAGTGAATTTAGCGTTTTGGGTCAAAAACAAAGAAATTAATCAATAAAGTGGTGAAATCTTACCTTAATCGTGATGAAAATCATGATAAAAGATGTTAAAAAAGATTCTAAGATACCCATAAGACTCAATTTTGAGTTATTACACTTATTTTAGGGTTTCTAGGTCTAAATGATGAAGGGTAAATGTCCTAAATGCATCTTGGGGTCTATATATATCCCCTAAAGGGAAGGATATAATGCTATCGCAATCCTACAGGCTGTGATCATGCTATTATGATTACCACACTATTTACCGTGATTGCGGTTGCTCCCTTGGGCACCGGATGACAACAAAATATAAAATATGTTTTAGCCCCTTGGAACTCATTCAGAACCCAAAATGCATGATACAATAGTGAAATTTGAGTGTAAACAACATTTTAAATCCATTAGAATCATTAAAACCTTCATCCAAGATTTTTTAGAAAAAATTGGGGCCCACACCTACAGTTTTATGTTTCATCAAATTTGCTTTATAGTCCAAAATAATTTCAAAAGCCTTGGGACCTGAACCAAGGTCCCCATAGCCTAAAATCATCACTTCAGATGAGATGACATAGTTAGATTTTTAATCTGAGGTTGTTTTTACCAAATATGGGTCCCACACTTGTATTCTGATTTTCCAACTTTCCAATCAATAGGTCCAAATGTGTTTGGGTGCATTGGGACCTGAACCAAAGGTCTACCTAGAGTAAAATTGATTTTCTAGATCTACTGGCATAGTCGGAATTTGCATTCAATATCATTTTATTAAAGTTTTCTCCTGGTGGCTATTTGGATCTAATAAAGACTTCTAAACATAAAATTTTCTCTAAAAACAAAATGAATTGCCCGGTAACCAAACCATCGGTCCTAGCAAGTGGTAAATGGCTTGAGGTAGCTATGGAGAAGCTCAAACGACAAAAATAAGCAATAATATGGAAAATGACCTAAAAGATTATTACATTTTATATTCTCGTTTAGGTATGACTAAGTCACCAACTAGAGTAGATACCATGAAAGTTTCTAAAAGAAATTTGGGATTATCAAAAAAATCTACTGCTATATCAGGAGTTATAAAAGAATGTTTGGATCCAAAATCTAATAATACATAAACATGAATATGGAAAAACTATAACCTATTGGTGATTACATTTGGAGAAACCTTATGATACTATCGAATCCAAAGAGAATAGAACTTGTTCTGACATTGTCTACCAACGAAACTAGATGAGGCACCCTATTGAGTTGATGACTTATGATAGTTGCTAAAGAATCAGACTGACTTTTCTGATAGGCATTTCTACATTTTTAGAAGCCACTGGACATTCCCTAAGCATGTGGCCTGGATTGCCACAACCAAAGAAACTATCACTATCAGTCATACAATTACCCTTGTAGTTACTACTATATTTCTTACATACCAGGTTAGTACAAACATTGATCACACTACCTGGGACTTAGAGACTGGTGCCCTATATCGATTATCTTGCCTGAACTTGGGCACTTGATCACTAGAAAAAGATGATTCTGGAGCTGAAATCATCTAGAGAAACTGAGAACAATTTCCACCATCTGAACTTTGATGACAGAAATTAATGCTACCTATTCTGGCCCTATTATTCTTCATTTCCTTCTTCTTAAATTTGTCTTTTTTGTTGGGCATAAGCATTAGCCTAGATATGTCCATACCTTTCACCAACATAACATTCCTAAACTTTTTGACTATATCCTTAGAGACAATAGACACAAACTTACACATATAGGCCCTGGAATCAGTAACCATAGCTAGAGTATGCTTTTCCAACTAAGTAACCTGAGAAATACTCCTTCACACCCATGCTACCGTACTTCAAATTTTATGAACATCTAAACCTTGGTATACCTTATCTCAAGTGAGATGAACATTCCCATAAATGCAACCACAAACTCGTCCTATCCTATCAGCTCTATGTCTATACTTCTATCCCCTTTCATTGCTTATGTAAGGTTTGAGCTACTCTTTGTAACTAATAAGTGGCCAGGTTTGATAATTTCAATTCGGGTAACACCTATAATCTCTATAACCTTTTGAATACTATCCACAAATTCTTGTGTATCATCCTTAAACTTTGACCCAAAGAACACTAGAGGATTCAACCGAGTGAAATCTCAGACCCTAGCTGCTATCTCATTCACTGTCGGGATGGCCAATGCCATAGAAAACTAGTTATCTTTGGTGGTTAAAAACTAGGCTAAGTTTGTAAAAGTAGACTTGAATTTGTTACAGAAGACTTGTCGATTTGGAGGCTTTTCTGGGGTTGGTGGCGTTTGTTGATTCTCAACCCCACTCTCATTTCCACTCCACCTTCTGTTTGTTTTCTTTAGAGGCATATCTTTTAAACATGTAGAGAATGGATTAGAAAAAATCTTTAGTAGAGCTTACACTCTATTGCAAGATGTGACCATCAAAGAAATAAAACTTTTCCTAAAATATTTCATAACCTCTCACTCATAAGTATGGTACACTTCATAGCCATGAGTAAGAATCTATTTAATGTGGCTTTTAGACGCCCTAGGAAAATTTAAACCTGTTTCTCTGATGCCATATTTATTATGTCGTAAGACTGGTGCCTAGTCGTAACACTATGCTTAGGTTCACAAATGACCCCTATTTAACCCTTGGCCAGGCAAAACTCTAAGAATATCAATAATAACTAATAATAAAACTTAAGTAGAATCCAAAATGAATAAAAAATGAATATTCAAAGAAATCTAATCATCAATAACAAAATCTGGAATTACAAGATAACATATAACTATAAGTCTAAAAAAGCCTCTGCTTAGATAAGTTATTGGGACAAGCCCCCAACTAACTCTAAATGTCTAAATATGATCCATTCCAAGCCTTTTTGAGTTATTTCCACTTTATTTGAAGCTTCTAAATCCTTAATATATCATCATAGTCTATTAATAAAGCATCTTATAGCACTAAACACAATAATTTAGAGCTCAAAACAACACAACATCCTCAATGATGAACCAGAAACACAAGCTAAGCATAGGCTAAATTCACATTGAGTTTTAACTTATTGTTTTGACTCTTTTCTTGATCCAATTGACCCTTGAACATTATAAATAAGTTGTTTGACATATAAATACATAATAACAAACTTAGTAACACATTAAAAAACATTATAACCCAACACAATAAACTAGAAAAAACACCTAGCTCAAGCTAGTTATACTAGTTTTCTCGATTGAACTTTAAATGCTCATATTGAATCAAAACTCATGTGAGACCACCATTAGACATTGTAAACACATACTTAGATACATAAATTCTCATTTATACCATTCTAAACCCATTAATCACATGAATCATCCTCAAAATAAGGCTAAATAGGCTAGAATAGTAGTGCTAGAATGCATAAATACACCTAACATTAGTAGACATGGTTGTAGCCCCCTCACCAGCAGTAGTAATAGGATCAAGCCTCTACTATCCTCACTTAACATCAATACCACCATCTGATCTCTCAGCAGCTCAATTGGAACTTAAAGTCTCTCAGAATGGATCGGAATAGCAATGGGAGATGGTGACACTCTCTGTGCAACAATAAGATTTTCTGGATCCTTAATATAACTAATGTCTACTATCCTCATCACCATAATCCTATGATTGACATAAAGAATATTTGGCATGTCGGTCGCATTATATAGTTGTTGGATCATATAAAGAAAATGGAGGGTGGTGGTCTCACTGAATGCTCTAACATGAATCTCCAGCCGGATCAGTGCTGCAAAATTTATATCATATCTAGCCAGAAGAGTGGCAACTAATGCAGCTTTGTCCCATGTAAGTATGTTGTCCGTTGATAACTCCCAAAATATGCCTCCAATTAAACAATAAAGCTTTCACTGTCAAATATAGTAACCCAACTAGGTCGGGGTTGATCCCATAAGGAATAGACTGGAATTCCTTCTCAAACTTGTTAAAATCACAAGGTAGTGCGGGAAAGTAAAAAGGAGGAATTTATAGAAATAGAAAAAGGAGATGAAATGGTTGCTCTTAGTAGTAAACAATCAAAGACAAAAACTAGATTAGTGTTCCCTCAGCTTCTCAACTCAGTAGAATTATCATGCACTATCGAGTTATTTAAATACCTTGCATGCAAAATCTGATAAGTTACGTACCATCAATAGTATTTTGGATGAGCAGATGGATTTCACCCTTTACCTTTTGAGTCTAAGGATGTCGCTTTACTAACCCTTATCTTGATCTCAATTAACTATTACCTTTTGAGTCTATAGTTATTAGATACAGCTAACCATCTTACTTAGATAATACCTAGTAGCATGTATCAACAGTCAAACTTCAAATTACTTTTGTGATCTTCTTTTCCTAGTCACTACTCTTCTTTTGGAGTAAGTAGTAATAATCAAAGTGGCATCTTAACGTTGGCCACTACTAAGAAATAAATAAGAACGAAGAAAACCCAATTTATGCAAGACTCTTTATCTAGTACGACTTGGTACTTTCTCTACTTTGTTAATCTGCCAGAGTTACCACAATTCTAGCTAAAGGACTTAGCTAATCATAGTTATGATATCAATCATGGAATCCAAAGTTAAAATTACAAAATCAATCTTACAATAATAAGAGAAGAAATCCCAAAGTCTAAATTGAATAAGAAACCAAGAAAAACAAGATGTTTGTGATCTTTTCCCCAAAGGGCCTCCTTCTCAATTAATCAATACATGAATGTATGAATTGATGAGTTGATTTATGAATACAAATCCTAAAGGGTATTTATAGATTGTACGAAACCCTAATTCAAATCCTAAATAAAGTACGAAGACTTAATAACCAATACATAATAGGACTTAAAAACATCATAGGAGTGTTATTGGGATACATAAAAACCTTAGGAAATGATTTCTAAACGATTCGAAAAAGTTGAGGTCGGTGGCTACTTGTGGTCGCTACATGTTCCCTAGCCTTGGGCGAAAGTAGTAATTGCATCCTGCAGGGTGGACACAAGTAGTGATTGTAAGTGCCCAAACCAAAAAATCCTGCAGGTTAGCTCTCGATATTTTGGACTTCTGACACATGCTTTGCCCACATGCGGTTCACATGTACTAAATGCGATCCACATGTTGACTTAGAAAATGCCGAGAGTTATCTTTTCAGCTCTTATTTAATTCCCGCACATCTTTTCATCACGAACAAGCCAAAAAGTGTCACAAACATCTGTAATTGCCCATAATTTCTCCCATAAGTAACCAAAATCATATGTTTCCATCTTTTTCACAAAATTAGCATCCAAGACAATTTTCTTCAAAAAAACTCCAAAAATAACTCAAATCCCATAAAATAGCCTTAAGTACATGCATATTTTCCAAGTTTAAGCATCGTAAGTGCTATATTTTTGTTGCACATCAAGGCCTTTAACTTAGAACTTTGCATGTCCTTAGGAAACAAAACATAACAAAAAAATATGATGATGCTTAACCAAGAGAAACCTAAGATACCTATGGTAGTCAATCCCAAAATTTAAGGTCAAGATCATTACCCTCTCTAAGTTTAATACTTTAAAACCCAACCATGTGAATTAATGAAGCACAGTAATGTGATACAAAGGAATTAAGCTATGGCATTACAATAGTACCAAACAACCATGTATATATACAAGTCACACTAGCCAAACAAGTAGGCAACTATCAATACAACCTATGTGCCCTCACATCTAAAGAACTCCCTCCTCACTAGTATATGAAATCAAGCATGTCAATTTGGGGATGATCAAGAGACACTCACAATCAAAAAGAAGTTCTGATCAAAATATGTCAAATACCATAGGCTTGCCCTTAGTTTTTAGAGAGTCAAATTATGATCATTATAGTACTTTCTTTGGCTTGTAATGTAGGCTTGTAGGTTGGTATAGTACATATGAATATATAAAGTGACTAAGCCTCCTTGGCACTATACTAACTTTGGCGTCTCATATATTAACAATTCTTTTACTTTATTATCCCCCCTTATTTCTCCCTTTTTATTTTACAACACATTTAGGTTGGGTGAGGTTTTCTTATTCTTTCTTTTTCAACTTATTTCTTTTCTTTTCTTTTTGCTTATATTTTTTGTTTTATTTTGCTACCACACCCAAATTTACTCTCTTTTTATTTTATCTTACCCTTCTCTATACCTACTTTACATTACGTACTCTAATAATAGCCACCCTCAACTTAGGAAATTTGCTTTAGTTGAGGTGCACAATGTCCAAGGAAGACTAAGGCCAAAATAGGTTCATTGTAACACAAATAGAAAGATCAAAGGTGAAAACAATGAAATAGGCTATAAGGCTCAAAATAGGGATCAAGGGATACTATTTCAC
This sequence comes from Capsicum annuum, assembly GCF_002878395.1. Taxonomy (NCBI): domain Eukaryota; kingdom Viridiplantae; phylum Streptophyta; class Magnoliopsida; order Solanales; family Solanaceae; genus Capsicum; species Capsicum annuum. The sequence continues at coordinate 80,471,166 of NC_061122.1, forward strand.
AATAGGAAGGTCTTAGGCTAAAGTTGACTATAATAAAAAATGACCTATGATCCTTTCCTAACCAACTATCCTACAACCAAGGAAAGAGTAACTAGGAAAGTTTTGAATTTAACACATAAAGAGAACTAAGTAGTATCTCACACACACATAGCATAGGGTCACATCAAAAGCTAGTACCTATCCAGTTCATGCAGTTGTTAGCAATGATTATCATGTCCCTAATCCTAATACCATAAAAAAATTCACAATAATCATACATACACACACACACACACACATATATATATATATCATAGTTCAGGAACAGACTACTGGAGAGGTATTATCATGGATCTAAAAAATCAACACAAACATGTTAATTGCCCCAGATACTTATTTTTCTACTAGTTAACCATGAAAAATCATAAAACAAAACACGATATGCCTAAACATGTTGGCTCTACTAGGATCAAGACTCTAGGAAAAAAAGGCACGGCAACAAAAAACCCAAGAGGACATCAAGACCCAAAAGCAGCCCCACCCCCAACTTAAAATCATTCATTGTCCCCAATGTAACAAACCGCAACAAAAAAAGAGAGTTAGGAACATACCTGTGGCACCATGGCCATGAAGATCTAGCACCAATCACACAATACAAATATAGTTAATAAAATACATGGGGTTGCCTCCCAAGCAGTGCCTGATTTTACGTTACGATATAATAGGACTTGGTTGGGTACTCAGACTTCCCCAAGCAGCCCATGGGTACCTTGATTACCTAGACTTCATCTAGGTAGCCTAATAGTTGGCCTCTAGTTTTCTCTTTCCACTTTGAACTTATGAACTGTACCCCTAATTGCTTTTCTGATTACTAATTATGCACACAGGGTGGTGGTATAAAGATAAAAGACCAAAGTAATAGATATGGCATATTGTACTTCTTATATCTTAACTGAGGAATGTAGTTCTTTGATTCTAGATTAGAAAATTCAAGAATATAGACATATGTTTTCTCATCTCTGCACTCTTCTTCTGAATTAGATGGCTCAACTAAGATCTGACTATCCAAACACAATGTGGAAAAATGCTTAGAATAATATGCCCTAATTCTAGATTTGCAGTCTTCTTTACATCCCCACATAAATTTAGTATACTTTCCTTAAGCGTGACACAACCCACAAGAGTATGTGTAATGTTGACTCCTCCAATTTTAGCTCATTAATTTGGCTTATTAGAATATTTTTAGTCTCACACAACCCATAACTAATTTGTTGGGAGTTACATGCAACAACCTTTGCATCTAGCTCCAATGGTAAGTGGTAGATATCCAAGGTTGTTTTCTAACAAATGCTAGATTTTACATCACAACACTACGTGGCTATGTCTGATACTCAAACTTAACCAACCAGACCATCGGTTACCTCCCATGAAGTGACTAGTTTAACATTGCAGCATGACTTATTTTCCTTGGCTACTCATACTTTGCCAAGTCTTACATCAACCCACACTTTCACTTCATCAGAATTCCTCATATAGTGCTTAACACACTTCTTGCTTACCTTAATTGGGGCCTCGCTATCAAGTTTCAACTCAATAAACCATGTGGGAACACTCTAACCACAATGAATAGTCCATAACACCTAAAATTCAACTTTTTAGGAAACAAAAGAAAAGTCTTGAATTATACAACAGGACTATATCACAAGGCTCAAACACCCTTTTCTTAATCTTTTTTTCATGATACAGATTTATCTTTTTCTTGTACAAAGTAGAGATCTTACAAGCTAATAGCCAAAATTCATCCAACCCATTTACCTTGCTTATCCTCAAATATGTTGCATCCCATCATTTAAAATGTACTTTTTCAATGCCTATAATGCCTTGTGCTAAAGATCTACTAGCAAGTGGCATGCCTACCATACACAAGTTGATACAGAGAGTCACCTATAAGGGTTTTAAAAGTTTTTTGATAAGACCAAAATGCATAATCAAGATTTCTTAACTAGTCAGTCCGATTGGATTCCCAATTTTTGTCAGTATGGACTTGATCTCATGATTGGAGACCTCAACCTGCCTAATTGTCTGTAGATAGCAAGGTTTTCCACCATATGTTTCACACTATATTTTTTAAGAAGGGCCTTAAAATATGATTATAGATATGGGACCTACCATTACTTATAATAGCACATAGAGTGCCAAATTTAGAAAAGTTGTTCTTCTTTAAGAATGCAATGTCACTTTGACCCTCACCTCCACATAATTCAAAACATAGTCGATTTTCATTAGTATATACTTCGTCCCATAGGAACTCACATAAAGACCCATGAAATCAAATCCCCATATATCAAACAATTCTAACTCCAGAATAGATGTCATGGGGAGTTTATGTTATCGCAAAATATTACCTTACTTATGACATTCCTCATAGGCTGAGCATAATTATGGGAATCTTTGTAAATAGTTTGCCAATAGTACAAACACAAAAATATTTTTTGTAGGTTGTGTGGGTACCACTATGATGACCCCAATTGGCGAAGAATGAGAAGCCTCAAGAATGATCATCATCTCCACCTCAAGAATACATCTCTGAATAACTCCATCTGCATATACCTGAAAAAGATAAGGCTCATACCATAAAAATTTTCTCACCTCATGCATGAACCTCTTCCACTGTTGAAATGATAATCTTCCGAAACAAGATCACTTGCCAAATAGTTGGTAAAATCAACAAACCAGGGGATTAAGTCTTGTGATGCTGCCAAGACTCACTCATCTGGTAAAGTATCATAAATTCCAAGCTCATCTCCTAATTTCAGTGTTGCCTCTTCCTTGAGGTAGGATATATGATCTCCAACCTGGTTTTTAATGCTTTTTTGGTATTTCACCTTAAAGTCAAAATTCTTATAACAAGAGTACCCAATAAATCAACCTTGGCTTAGCATATTTCTTTGAATTGAGATACCTCTATGCTGCATGATTAGAATGAACAATGACTTTGGTCCCTATCAAGTAGGATCAAAATTTCTCAAAAGTAAAAACCACCGCACGTAACTCCTTCTCAGTAACTATTTAATTTTTCTGCATAAGGTTTAATTCTTTGCTGGAATATTAGATCGAGTGAAGGATCTTTTCATGTCATTGTCCTAGGATAGCTCCCAAAGATACACCACTGGCAGCACACACCACCTCTAAAGGCAAAGACATATCTGGATACACAATAATAAGAGCTGAGGTCAATCTCTCCTTAAGGCATTCAAAGGCCTTGAGACATACATCATCAAACATAAACTTCACCCCCTTCTCTAAAATGTTACATAATGGATTAGAAATTTTAGAGAAGGCCATGATGATCTCCTATTGAAGCCAATATGATCCAAAAAACTTCTAATACCTTTAAGTAAAACTAGATGAGGTAATTTTTTTAATCACCTCTATCTTCATCTTATCAACCTCAATACCCCTCTTTAAAATCTTGTGTCCGATAATAATCCCTTCTTTTACCATTAAGGGGAAATTTTCCTAATTTAAAACCTGATTGCACTCCTTATATCTCTAAAGTGATTAGCCAAATGGGCTAGACAATTATCAAATAAGTCCCTAACTACCAAAAAGTCATAAATAAAGACATCTATTGTCTCCTATATAATATTAGAAAGTATCCACATCATACAATTCTAAAAGGTGCAGTAGCATTGCCAAGTCTGAATAACATCCTCTTTAATGCAAAAGTACCATATGGACATTTAAAAGTAGTTTTATCATGGTTTTCAAGGGCAATAGAAATATAATTATACTCAAATAACCATCAAGAAAAAAAAACCACGTCAAAGGAAAATGGTCTTTTTGTGTCCAAGTGTTCAAATTTCAATAATCCATGCACACTCTCCATTCAGTAATATATCTTATGGGCAATAACTCATTCTTCTCATTTGGGACCACATGATCCCACCCTTTTTAGGTACACATTGTCTCAGGCTCACCCACTTACTATTCGTAATGGAGTAAACCACGCCTGTATCTAACCATTTTATAATCTTTTTCTTCACCACATGTTGTATAGGTAGGTTCAAAAGATGATGGTGCTCAATGTTGGAAACACAATTTGTTTTTTATGAGTGCAAATATCGGGTGGAATCCTCATAATATTTATAATATTTCATTTGATAGCCCTTTTAAATCTTTGTATTACTAAAATCAGTGCCTCGACTTGTGTATCTACCAAATCAGCTACAATAATGATTGGCAAGGTATTTTCGGCCACTAAAAATGCATATTATAAGTGAGAAGGGAGGGCCTTTAATTCTATCACTGGTGGCTCCTCACTAGATGGTCGAGCGCTTTTTTGGTGCATAAGAATAAGAACCTCTACCATGGAGTGCGCTCACCATTTCATCTTATTCATCAATGCTATCGTGATCAAAGTTCATGATCACTACCGCTAGTGCCTCAGCACTAAGTTTCTCTTCTATAGGCATGCTTATTGCATCATCGTTAATCGTGACTATCCATGTTCTCCGTCTTGGTTCTGCTCAATCGAAATCCTTTAGACTCAAGCGTCTGTCTCCAAATCTCTAACTTACTTATCATAAACTCCTCCTCAAGTTTGTTAATTAGTACCATATCATCTGTAAATAACCTACACCAAGGCACCTGCCCTTGAATATGTCGCATCAAAACATCCATAACCAAGGAAAATAAAAATAGGCTAAGAGTTGATCCCTAGTGCAACCCTACCAAAATTGGAAAGTGCTCTGAATCCCCACCTACCGTCCTCACATGAGTCTTCTCCCCATCATATATGTCCTGGATAGACTTAGTGTATGCCACAGGCACCCATCTAGTCTCCAAGCACCTCTACAGAATCTCCCTCAGAACTCTATGATATGCCTTCTCTAGATCGATAAAAAAAATGTGTAAGTCCTTCTTCCTCCCCCAAAACTGCTCCACTAATATCCTCACGAGGTGAATGGCTTTAGTGGTCGATCGACCTGACATGAAACCAAACTGATTCTCAGAGATATTTATGATTCTTCTTAGCCTCAACTCTACCACCCTTTCCCAAATCTTCATAGTATGACTCAACAACTTAATGTCTCTATAGGACCATCTTCTAACATAGTTAAAATAGATCTGATACCAATTATTGGTTTTAATACAATTAAAACTGAAAATCGAGATGAATTAGAACAGGAGAGACGCAGAGAAGTTTATTTTTCTTTTTTGGTAAAAGCTACATATTATTGATCATCAACTTCTCCTTAAATAGTGCAGTTACAACCAAAAATAGATTAAACTTACAATAAAAGAAAACTTATTTGCTACCAAAAATAATAACTAATCAGTTTCCTACAAAAAATAAAAATCCTAATTTTACTAGTTGTATGTAAAAAAGTTGGAGAAAAATAAAAAATAAATCACGTGCATTTTTCCTAAAAGCCACTTTTAACAGTATTTATGTATTTTTTTTAATACTTCTAGATTTTTAGTATCTATCTACTATCAATTTTTAATTCTTGACTTGAAATATTTCCTAATATATTAGTGCTATTGAAATTTGGATCATTTCTATATTATTTTAATTTTTTTGTATTAATTGTCGCCGCACTTTCAAAAGGTGATCGCCCCACCACTCGCCTTGCCGCGTGGCGAGGTGGGGCCTTGTCCCTATTATCACTTTTTATTGTCCAAAACACTGGGGTGATGTGCTAGATGGGAAACACTGAAGAAGTGAAAGTGGTTGAGGATTTGAGCCTTGGCGAAGTCTAACTAACCGAGCCAACTGCGTTGTGTCGCGATATTAAATCAGGCGCTCTATGAGAGGAAACCTATGGGGCTGATTGGTGAATTCTAAGTATCCAACCTAGCTGCATCATACCGTAATGATTAATCAAGCATTGCATAGGAGGCAACCCATGTTTTGTATAGGGTAACTTGTATGTTCACTGTGCAGGGTAGGCGATTGCAGGAATAAATCAGAAATTATTTTTAGAGCCAGGCCATACGACTCACTTCACGAGTCATAATCAAACCTTATGACTCATGACTAGGAGTCATAGAGACATGGAGGTTAGACATATATCAAGTATTTGGTCTCTGTAGTCATCACAACTCTCAGAGAAAGTCATAGTTAATGACTACGACTCATCATCTTGAGTCATGATAACTCGTGATGACTTGTGATGACTCGTGATGATTGGAGACCCAGGTAAGGTTTCCTACATTATGGAGGGAGTCTATGACCCATACCCTAACATAACGAGTTATAGTTGAGATTCGTGAGCAAGATCGATATTACAAGCCTAGTGGGTGAACCTGGTCCAATCTATTTGGTTTAAATAGGGGGCATTTAAACAATCGATATTCCCATTTTTAATGGTGACTCCCTCCAACTAGTCCTTGAAGAACTTTAACACACTCCATAAGTCATCCCAATCATCAAAGCTTAAGAATTTAACGTACCCAACCAAGTTGTCTTATAAATCACTAGGGTTAATTCTACCAAAAAATTTCTTTTCACGATCCAAAGCAACAAGTCAAGTGTATGGTTTAATTGCTTTATTTCTTACGATTAATGATAAAAATGCTTAAGAATAACATGAATTCCTTGTTAAGTTATATGTGCTTAAAGCTAAAACCCTAGAGCTTTTCAAGGTAGAAATCGAAATTGGGTATAGCTTGAAATTTTGTACCTAAAACTATAATGTTGAGATGTACTACGAGTTGTATGGATCTAGTATAAGTATGAAAATGTACATTGTTGTGTTGGTATTTAGAATTGGAACCAACTACTCTAAACACTCATGTTACAGTAGCTATGAGACTCTTAACGACTCGTAGGGCCACCTAATGAGTTGTTACATGACTCGTAATCACTAGTAACATGGTTGAATAGAAGATTGTGGGTTCTATTAACATTATGACTCATCTTAAAAAGCCAGTCACACTATTCGACTCCTAGTTAGGAGTCATAATGACTGAAAAGGGTAGTGCATTGGGAAAGTATTTCTGGCCAGATAACAACTGTTGGTAATGAGTCGTAGTCTAACATTGTGGATCATTAGGAAGAATCATTACCTAACTAGTGAATGTTGATTAGGAATCCATCAACCTTATGAGTCTCATAATGACTCTTATCCTGAGGTTATGACATGCACCTTGAATCGTAGGTTACCCAGTCCCTGTAATACTGTGATACTGAGACCAATTTTTCTTGCTTCTCTTTCCTTTTATTGGGACGTACTAACAGGTTTTTTTCAATAGGTGCCAATGGCTCCAAAAGTTGATTTGACAAATAAGTAATCATCAAAGAACCAAACCCTGAAAAAGCCTACCCTGAAAACCAATCGTAAGCACATAAATGAGGATATCGAGTCATCAAGTAGCTCAATAGAGGAATATCAAATGGAAGAGCAGGTGGAACCATAGAAGAAGCAACCTTAGGTTATGAAAGCGTCCTCGGTAGAGGTCACACCTCCCAGGACTACATTGAGAATAAAGAACCCTAGCACCTCACTACTGCATTTACCATCCCAGTCTGAGAAGGACAGTGGTTATTATAAAGAAGATGATAGTAAGAATAATGATGAATATGATAATGAAGATGATGATGAGGGAAAATCCAACTTTGAGGAAGAGAATAATAAAAAGGGGGTGATAAAAAATGATGAGTCTGAATTTGAAAATGAGAGTAAGGGTAAGGAGAGCGATACACCAGTTGAGATTCCACCATCATGAACACATGCCACTATGCTATCCATTGAGCCTGCTCCAAAGCCCAACATTAAATGGTTGGGGTACCCCAGAAGGCAGGCCCTGTATGACAAAGATATCACCATAAACCCTTTAAATGGAAAACCTCAAAGAGGAATTTATTTAGAGAGCAAGATGACAACTAAAGGCATGTTTGATATGCTTGAAATGCCTGTTTTGATGCCCAGTTTAGAAAATATAATGTTGAGTGGATGACCAAAGCTCCGAGGCAATACAGTTCAGCTTTATTTCGTGAGTTTTATGCTGCTACCAAATGAAGTTGAAGAGGTTAAATCCACAAGGGCAATTGTTGAAGAGAAATGATCTATTACAAGATATTATGATTCTAGGTGTTCAGGTGAACATTTCAGCCCAGACCATTCTAGCTTACATGTCTAAGATTGATTTTTCGATTGAAGAGATGCAAAAAGTAAAGGTAAAGCAGATAGGATCAAAGGATAAACTTATTTATTTTTGGTGGATGGCCGGACTCATTGCTACAAAACGGGAGGAGGCTCTGTGGGTAGTTGGAGGTATTAACACCTTGTCATCGATCATAAAGAACACCCTAAACTTTCAAGCAAAGGAATGAAGGACACTAGTGCTCATAGGTGAGTCCCACTTTAGGGGATAATATGTTGAGTCTGGATAAAGTAGCCCACATTTTTAGTAATATGGCAGGCTACAAGATAGATGCAGCCAAATGGATAGTGAGGGAGATTTGAGATAAGTGAGGACCACCGATATAGTAATTTTTCCTTATTTATTAACATAGATATGTCTAGATGTGAGAGTACTAAAGATACCAGACGTCGATAAGTTTATCCAGCCACGGACCACGATAGACTTGGGTTTGATTAGAGATGATAACCCTATCTCTAAGGCAGCAAAGATGGGAGCAACAATAATTAGATAGGCATTTGAGGCCAGAGAGCATGGGACTGATACGACAGAGGTCTTGACATGGGTGATACCCCAATAGAGAATGCCTAGTTTGATCCATAGATATCCACTGATGCAATAGGCACCTCTTAGACCCTGACTTCACCTACTGCGGTACCCTGACCTTTCACTTTTAGATTGTCCTCTATTAGTTATGCTTTGGTACCGCAGTCGTTCTTGGCCAAGGTAATTAAAAGAATGGGTACTGTAGTGATAAAAGTAAAGTTGATTGATGAAAGAGTTAAGCTATGGGTAGGCAGATGAATTTGAGATGAGATATAGAATATGTAGACCCAGATTGATGAGTTTGAGCATCTGATCAACCGCTAGCTTGAGGGTATCCAATCCATAGATTTAGTAGGTGTATAGGCTAACTTGGTCGAGCTTAGGAAGGCAGCTGAGGAGCTATATGATAGACTGTTCGTATATATACCCATTATAGAGGAGATCCCAACAAAGAAGGAGATATTGGATATTTGGGTTGTACCAGACACCATGGCTAATGTTGATGAAAGTGAAAGAGGGAGAAAGAGAAAGAGAAATGAGATAGAAAATACTAAGGCTGCAAAGGTAGCAACAAACAGGATAAGCACGACCATTAGATTAGGGTTCAAGAGATGGCGACGGGAGTCAATAACTCCTGAGTTATTTATACTGCAGATCTAAGTAGTAGTACCGCTCTGCCTCCAGAGACACCATTGAGTGCACTGACCACAGTCGGTGCCACTATTTCTACGAGTGTCCCGGCCAATGCAGGACCACTGATATTGAGAGCGGGGCCCATCTTGAGGACCCTTATGATGACACTGTATGAGTCGGTGCCTAGTATGCCAGGTATGTCTTTGCCCCTTGTTCTCAATTTATATATGCACTGGGGATAGTGTAGGTGCTTTTAGTTGGGGGTAGGGGTGTACCACTTGGTCACTAACGGTTGTTGTTGCCATGTTTCTTTTCCCATCATCTAAGATTTGAATGTAAAATCGGCATGTCTAGTGTAAATATGTGTTTTGTTTTATGTTCGTATTTTTGTGATGTTTTTGTGTGATGTTTAATTAGGAAGAAAATTTGTACCTAAGGCACTTGACATGTTTTGAGTGATTATGCATAAATTATTTGAGAAAATGGTACCCCTCCTAAAAATTTAAGTATAACTATGTGATATGTGTATGCGTGCGATCGTTGTAAATCTGGTAATGACATTAGAATTAGGGACGTAATAACTATGGCGAATAATTACATGGACTGGATAGGGAGTAACTAGCAATATGACCCTATATAATATGTGTGAGGTGTTACCTAGTTCCCTGTGTGGATGGAATCCAAAACTTGCCCGGTTGGTCTTGCCTAAGTCATAGGGTAGTCAGTTAGGAAAGGATGATAGGCCTTTTTAAAACAAACCAATCAAATACGAATTAGAATCCCTTAATCCCAATTTTTGAGCCTTAACTGACCTAATTTTTTTGTTTACACTAGTTCACTTTCCCATTTTAATTGTAATGAATCTATTTTGGCCTTGATCCTCTTAGACACTATGTGCCTCAGCTCAGGCAAATTGTCCAAGTTAAGAGTGGCTATTATAGGGGTGCACAAAGAATATGGGTGTAAAAAAAGGGTGTAAATAGAAAATAAAGTAGGGTTGGGTATAGTAGAAAAAATTAAAAAGAAAAAAAAAAGTGAAAAATGAGAAAAAGAAAGAATAAAAGACCACACCCAGCCTAAATGAGTAGAAAAAAATAAAAAGAGAGAAATAAGGGTGGGTTGAAAGAAAAGTTGGAAAATAAGTGGACCCCAAAGTACTTGTAGTGCCAAGGAGACTTATTCACTAAAAAATTCAAAATATATCATTCCATCCCTAAGCCTACGTTACAATCTAAATAAAGCCCTATAGTGATCCTAACCCGACTGTCCAAAAGCTATGGCAAAGAAAATAAGGGCAAGCCTATAGCGTTCTGCGCACACTATGAAACTTCTTTGTGAGTGAGAGTGTCTTTTGCCCATCCTTGTATTATTATGTTTGATCTAACTAAGCGAATGGGACTTCTTTGATTGTGAGGCTTCATAGGTCGCGATGTTAGATTACTTATCTGCTCAGGTAGTGTGACTTGTATATATGCATGGTTGTTTGTTCTAATGTAATACCATCTCTTGATTCTTGTGTGCCATATTGCTGTGCCTAATCAATACACATTTGAGCTTGAAAAAGTTAAAAATAGGTATGGGTAACATATTTTAAGCAAGGATTGATAAGTCGATTGCCAAAAGCATCTTAGAATATTCCCAATTAAGCATTGTTTGTGTTTTTGTTTTGTCTTTTTTCCTGAGGACGTGCAAACCTTCTAAGATGAGGGTGTTGATTTGTCGTGGTTTTATGGCACATTGGAGGCTTAAAATGGTGAAACTATGCATTGAATTTGGATGTTTTGTCAAATTCAATGTGTGTTTTGTATGTATTACAGGTAAATTAGGTCACAAGTAGTGTTTGACAGAAAAAAAGAGAACAAGACCTGAAAGGTTGAAGTACTAGTCTGGCTACGACTTGTTAAGTGACCTTACGACTCGTATCCAAACTCGTGAGGATAAGAGTAGCAAAAGCTAAGAAGAATTGAAGGAGCTAAGTAATGACTAACCATGACTCATAAGGAGTAACTACGAGTCACGGTGCATAATGAAAAAAGTAGACAAAGTTGAGTTTCAGGAGTAAAACAATGGATGACCACAACTCGTAAGGAGTGACTACAAGCCATGGTCTGAAGCTGTAATGAGAAAAGTGGATTTAAGTCTTGAGGATTGACAAATAATGCTCCAATGGTAACGAGTGAATACCATGAGTCGTAAGGTCAGACTACGACTCATAGGGAGGAGCCATACTGATAAAAGACTGAACAACCCTAAAAGAGAAAGTTCAATGGAGTGACTACGACTAGCAGCATACGACTCGTAAGGAAACATGATGAGTCGTGACCACTGAATACACAAAATAGCTACGACAGCAGACAACGAGTCGTAACTAGTCCTAACGACTCATTGCCATAGGCGTAACCACTGTCAAAATAGTTTTTCTATTTTGTTTTAATTAGGTTTCCTTTGTTATTTTGAGATACTATAAATACCCTTGGGTTATGCTTTATTATCTTACATACTTTTGATATTTTTTTCACACACATTGACTTCGTGATACTCAATATTTTTGTTCTTGTATTTTTGGTTTCATAATCAATTCAAGATTTTGGATTTTATTCTTATCATTTTTGTGCAATTCATTCTATGTATTCTTCATAGATTGTTGCATAACCATGAGCGGCTAAATTCCTTAACTAGGGTTGTGGGAACCCTAACGAATTAACAACGTAAGAGAATTGGGAGATTTATCTAGATTGTTGTGATTGCGTGTAGTGTAATCTTCTTTGTATTAATTTTCGTCTAAGCTACTGCAAAAGCTTAGGAATTGCCTGTATTCAAGATCATCCTCACAAAGGAGTTTGAGATTAGGAAAAGAGGATTACAACAGTGATTCTAGGCTATCAATCATCATCTAATAAACTTGAGATCCAAAAAGTGATAGTTGTACTGGAGTCAAGGATAAGAGATAGAAAGGTGACTCCTTGAGACTTAAAATATGAAGGGTAAGATTTATCAACGTGTTCACAAGATGGTTGATAATACATAGCTTATTAGAATTTCCATGTAGAGCAGCGAGATAGGTGAATTGAATACGAAAAACTTACGGAGTTAGAAGCCAGAGAAAACATAGTCCTACTATTCGTCTTCTATTGTCTACAACCTAAATAACTCAAGTTTGGTTATGTGTTACTGTAACTTACAAATCCCCCCATTTACTTTTTTTGCACCGCCTGTGAATTCATTAAGTTAGAGATATAATTCCATCCATTTCCTATGGGTTCAACCCCAATGTATTTTAAGTTACTATATTTGACATCGGCCGCAACATACTTCTTTGGAGTTTAGTTTTTGGGAGACATCAAGTCCCACAATGAATGGAATTATGAGATAGCTTTTTAGGTTGAGTAAGGTCTAAGATTCATTTTTCTTTAAACATGGTATCAGAGCAGGACCATGAGAGGTCTATAGGGGAAACAACCGCTTTACTAAATTTGAGGTAGTGTGCAATACACTAGGTATGTTGTTGTTGTTGGTATCAGAGCAGGAACCAACATATAGCAGGAGCTTTAATGCACTGGATTTCCCTTCGATATTATAGCAGGACCCATCCCAATTAATTATTTTGTACTGATATTGGCCCACATATTAATTGTCCATGCACCAGATGCCCAGACCTAGGTGTGAGGTAGGAAATCCTACATTGGATGAAAAGGTGATAGTTAATATCCATATAAGGACTTGGGCAATCCTCTCCTCACGAGCTAACTTTTGGGATTGAGTTAAGCCTAAATCCATTTCTTTAGTAGTCTAAAATTTATGTAGATCAAAAACACTTTAACACATATGCATCTGATTTGAGTATGAAATTACTCAAAAATGCCTACGAGTAACAACCTTTTATAAGTAAGATATAGAAAATAAAAAATTTATCTAAATTAGGATTAACGAGACAAAAAAGGACCAATTTGTGTAATAAGGAAAACTTCCAAATTTCTCCTCATCTTGGTTTTCCTCAATGACTTAGGAAAGCAAGAATCAAAACAAAACCAGAATTTCTTGAAAATACCTTAATTCTCAAGCAATTAAATTCCCTCACCCCGCCCCTTTTTATTTTTATTTTCTTTTTTTGCTTTTTATTTTGCTATATGGCTTACCTTTTAAATTACTACAATTGAAAAAAAACTACTTTTTGAGTTTCTTCTTTTAAACTTCTAAAATTATCAAGAACAAAACCTTGAAAAGATTATTCTGATACCACTTGATAAGAATCGGGTTACTTGAATAAATACGAAAACAAGGCGGAAGTGAAAATACTACGATTAAAGATGAGAAATTAAAGATAGGAAAAATTTGAGAAGAAAACCCTTGAAATCGTGATTAAGTGCTAAGAACCCTAATTGATCTTAGTAATCAAAATTAGTGGATTAAAATTAAGTATGATACTGTAAGGACTTGATTCTGTGAACTTTCTTTTTTGTGTTTTCTGACCATTTTACCCCTCCCAGTGTTTGTTACGTGATGTTTTTGGGTAATGGTAATGATTGATGCAATTTTTGATGAGATCTAAAATGATTTGTTGCAAGTTTGTGGTTTTTAAGGGATAAAAGGCCATATAGTTAACTTCGATCAATATTTATCATTTTGTATGTCGGATGGCAAAACAAAAAATATTGCAGATCTGAAATATTGATTTTGGGTTGGTAGCTTGGTTGGTGTGATTTTATGGCTTCCAGGTCTCATTTTGACCCTCGATTCAAAAAATTGTGAAATTGGCTCTCATGGTCAATTTTGTGAAAACCACCTTTTTTCAAAAATCTTATGTCATTATTGAGTTCAAAAAGTCAAATTTAGTCTAGTAGCATATTTCATTTGCCTGCATGCGATTCCGAACAAATCTCGAAGCCTTAATAGTCAACTTTGCATCTTTAGCGAAGTTGTTGGTACAATAGCTTTAGCAGCCATGGGACTGCTAAAGCGGTGACCGCTTTAGCATCCCAGACACTGCTAAAGTATAACCAATCTAGTAGCTAGGTGACGATGCTAAAGAGGGCCTTGGCCTCTTTAGTGGTCAACCCATGTAGGGCCGGATGACATATCAAAACCATCTTCCTTATTTTTTTTTCATTTTTGAGACATTGAGATTCAGATTAGGAGATTTTTAGGTAAGTTTTTCCATTTCAAGTTTGGGCAAATCCAAATCACTATTTCAATTATTTGACTTCGATTCTTGTTAGCTAAAGCCTGTTACTTTATGATTTCAAAAGTGGAATTTGGGGACTTTGGTCTGGAAGGCCTAAAATAGTATTTTTTCAATCTAAACCTTATTTTCAATGGGTTTTCTTCTATGGGTTACATCAATCATGAGTAAGGTCTTTCTAATTAAAACTTTCAATTTTACCCTTTCTTTTCGAAACCCCATTTTGGCGTCTGTTTTGACCCCGACATAAAAATAGGCAATATGGGTATCGTTGGTTTTATTTTAATGCATAAATCCTATATTTAAATGTTTTAGTTGATTTTAAGGCTGTTTGAGATGGGAAGGCTCCAAGTTGAAGGGTTTCAAACCAAATTTTGTCGCTTTGAAGTAGGTTATGACTTAACCTTCTTCAGACTGGATTGAATAGTTAATATTTATATAAAAACATGATAAAGGTATGGGTAATGATCATGGAAATAATGTTATTACTGTTGTATGCCCATGTGAGGGCTTATGTTATAGTAGTGATTTGAGACAATAATTGTTAAGTATGGCCCATGTGGGGTCTTCTCTGATATTGTTGGTATTGTTAATACTTTTGGTTGTTTTTTTCATTGTACAAATGCCTAAGTTAGGGTTAATATGACATCAGTGATGTCTTACTTTCATATTTCACTCTAATGGTACATTACTTATACTGAATTGGGGATAGTTAACATATTAAGTAGATTTTGAGCTTGCGTATGTGTATATTGATTGAATTTGAGATCTTCATACTTGTTGTTGTGAGCATTACATTCTCATATCATACATATATTTATGAGACTTTGATACTATAGTGGAAATATTAATTTTTGACAGAAATATGATACTTTTACAAAACCCTCAGTCATATCCCATGAGCCAGAAAGAAGATATAGATATTGAGATTGGAAATGATTATTGAGATTGTATATAGGTTCCGAACCCTAGTGGTATTATATGGAAGCATAGATGTTCGATAGGTGCATATAGAGGTTATGTGATAACCTCAATTATATCACAACATCATCATTATCATCCTTATTGCATTTCATCCATTTATGCATCTTCATTGTTGTGTTTTTTGTATTTTGTCTGATGCATGTCTATTATGTTTGTTTTGCGTACCTATCACCAGTTTATGTGCTATATTTAGAACTATTAGTGCGAGCTACCACTTGGGATATTTTCTGCTTGTAGGTGGCATGCTCATAGTATGTATTCATATAGTTATTTTCTACTTTTCTTAGTTTGCCTAGTATGCCTATGATACCTACTGAGTACAAGTGGTTCATACTCATCCTTATTATGTGATTTCAATATAGATCAAGGTATAAATGTGCCATGCGGTAGCTGAGTTCGGGTGGTGATTTGATATATTTGAGGTTAGAGCCACTCTATTCTTCTGGAGTCTTACCATCAACCTCTTATCTAGTTAATGTCTTATGTTATATGTAGAGATAGACTTGTCATTTTCTTTTGAATTTTAGTTGTATTTTCAGACCTCGAGTTGTATGTAGATGGTTCTTACACTGTGACACTATGTTTTGAGATGGTTTGTGGTATTTGTTATTGTTCAGACTTCATCTATAATTGCAATGTATGGTTTGACTTCACTTTAGAAGTCTCATCTTGAGATTTGTGTTATGATTTCATATTACATATCAGTTTAGGTGATCGACTTACTTGTCATGGCTTAGCTATGATAAGTGTCTTCATGACCCTTAGTTTTTATGTCGTGACAAATTGGTCTCAGAGCATCCTAGTTTATCGATCTCATTAGTGTAAGAACAGGGTATCAGGTAAAATTTTGTGGATCGATACATAAACATCTATATCTATCTTCAAAAGGCCATAAGATATCTTTAGGAAACTTCCTTGTTTTGTTCCTTGTCGTGTGAATCTTTCATACCTTGTGTTCTAGATTGTCTTTTACTCTTTTTTAAATAAATGGTAAGGACTAGATACCATGAGGCTAGGGATGCTAAGCCATCATCCGATGAGATAGCCAGTCTAAGAAATGAGTTATGGGTCGTGGATGGGCTTGAGGTGAAGAGAGGGTATTAGGATCTGCCCCTTCCAGAGGTAGTACTAGGGGGATTTCCCCTGAGCCTCAGGTTGAGAATGCTAGAAATATAGGATCTACTCAAGTTCCACAGAGTTTTTCTACCTCGATCTTGGAGAGGTTATTAATTTGTTTGCTGACTCATTTGCAGGGTGTCCTTTTAAGTGTGCCTAGTGTTCCTCTAGCTCTGAGTATTGTACCTCTATTGGAACCATAGTATGCTTATGGTGCTCCTATAACTCCGATTATTGCACCTCCATTAGAGCCAGAGTCTGCTTATGGTGTTCCTCCAACTCTGAGCTTTGAGTGTTGTATCTCCATCTGTGCCAGAGTTTGCCTATGGTGTTCCTCCGGCTTCGAGTGTGGTTCCTCCAATGATACTGACATTTGCTTATGGTACTTCACAGACTTAAGTGTTGTTTCTCCTTCTGTTGCAGTATCTGAGTATGGTATTTTGAGATCAGGAGTTCAGCCTTCATCTGTGTTACCCCCTCAAGTGGGATCACAGTGGCTAGATTGACTATGCCTTCTATTGTTATGGGTATAGTTATTTCTACTGAGGCTCAAAAAATGTTTGAGAGATTAACTTTTCCATTGACTTTAGTTTGAGGACAAATTAGATTCTTCATTGTGGATATTGTAAGGACTTAATTTTGTGAACTTTCCCCTTTTAGTGTTTTTATCATTTTACCCCCTCTCGTGGTTGTTACATGATGTTTCTAAGGTGTAAGGATGATTGGCATGGTTCTCGATGTTATTCAAAAGCATTTTTTTGAGTTTGTGGTTTTTAGGGGTTAAAAAGTCTTATAGTTGACTTTGGTCAATTTATATTATTTTGTGTGTCGGATGGTAAAATTGATTGAAACAGTAGATCTGAAACATTGAATTTAGATTGGTAGCATGGTTGGTGTGATTTTATGGCTTTTGGATCTCATTCTGACCGTTGGTTCAAAAAATTGTGAAATTGGGTCACAGGGGTTAATTTTGTGAAAACCATCTTTTTTGAAAATCTGATGTCACTATTGAGTCCGGAACGTTGAATTTAGTCTAGTAGCATATTTTATTTTCCTTCACGTGATTCCGAATATATCCCAAAGGCTTGATCCACAACTTTGTATCTTTAGCAAAGCAGCTGGTACACCAATTATCTGGTGCAACCGCTTTAGAGTCTGAGGCGCCGCTAAAGGGGAACCTAGTTGGTAGCCAAGTATCGCTAAATCTGGGCCTTGGCCACTATTGAGTCCTCTGCTTTAACAGTCAACCCATGTAGGGTCGGACCACTTTAGCGGTTGACCTGGGATAAGGCATTGACCGCTTTAGCAATTGACCCATGTTAAAGTGGTGACCTCTTAAGCAATCATCAGTGTTGGGTCAATATAAGAGCCTTCTTCCTTGTTTTCTTCCAATTTTGAGACTTTGAGTTTTCATTTAGGAAATTTTTGGACAAGTTCTTCCATTTTCAAGTTTGAGTAAGACTCAAATCACTATTTTAATTATTTTACTTCGTTTTTTGTTGTATAAAACCTGTTAATTTGTCATTTCAAAAGTGAAATTTTGAAATATTTGCCTGACGAGCCTAAAATAGTGT
Organism: Capsicum annuum; assembly: GCF_002878395.1. Classification (NCBI taxonomy): domain Eukaryota; kingdom Viridiplantae; phylum Streptophyta; class Magnoliopsida; order Solanales; family Solanaceae; genus Capsicum; species Capsicum annuum. Next base: position 80,489,328 of record NC_061122.1, read on the forward strand.
TTATCTAAACCTTTTTTTCAATTCATTTTCTCTTGGATTTTCTCCTACAAGTTTCATTAATCATGGGTAAGGTCTTTCTAAAAAAATTTCAATTTTACCGTCTCTTAGAAAATTCATTTCGGGGGTCCATTTTGACCCCGACTCAAAAAGAGTCAATATGGGTATTATTGGCATTTTTTTTAAATTTGTAGATCCTACATTTGTATGTTTTAATTGATTCTGAGGCTATTTGAGAGGGGAAGGCTCTAGGTTGAAGGGTTTTAAACCAGATTTCATCGCTTTGAGGTAGGTCATGACTTAACCTTCTTCAGACTGGATTGGGTAGTTAACATTTATATAAAAGCATGATATAGGTATGGGTAATTATCATGGAAATAATATTATTACTTTTGTATGCCCGTGTGAGGGCTTATGTTATTATTAGTGATTGGAGACGATAATTGTTATGTGTGGCCCATGTGGGGTCTTCTCTGATATTGTTGGTATTGTGTATATGTTTGGTTGTTTTCTTCATCGTAGAAATGCCTAAGTTGGGGTTAATGTGACATTAGTGATGTGTTACTTGCATATTTCACTCTAATGGTACATTACTTCTACTGAATCATGGATTATTGACATATTGAGTAGATTTTGAGCTCACGTGTGTGTATATTAACTGGATTTGAGATCTTCATACTGGTTGTTGTGAGCATTACATCATCATATGATACATACATTATGAGACTTTGATACTATTGTGGAAATACTAATTTTTGACAAAAATGTGACACTTTTACAAAACCCTCGGTCGAATCCCATGAGACAAAAAGGAGATATGGATATTGAGATTTGAAATTATTATTGATATTGTATATGGGTTGTGAACCCCTAATTATTCCTATTTGGAAGCAAAAATGTTTGATAGGTTCATACGGAGGTTATGTGATAACCTCGATCATATCACATCATTATCATTATCATCCTCATTGCATTTCATCCATTTATGCATCTTCATTGTTGTGTTTTTTGTATTTTATTTGATGCATGTTTATTGTATTTGGTTTATGTACCTATCAAGAATGGACCTTGAGGCTAACTAAATATCAAAAGTTAGCTCATAAGGGAAGGATTGTCCAAGTCCAAATAAGGAGACCAATTACCCATTCTGTTTCCGATGTGGGATACTTAACATTCCTCTGCACGCCCAGGCCTAGTTAATGGGTACATATATAATATAGAGGCTCAACATCGGTGAACAATGATTTGGGATGGGCCTAACTCTGACACCATCTTGATCATTGCTAGTGATAACAATATCATTAACTTAAAATACCAAATAAATACACAGATTTGGTTCAGAATGGCGATAAAACACTGAATGATCAGCTCCACTACGAATCATGCCAAACTCCTGAGTCACTGTGCAAAAATTTCTGAACCAGGCTTGATGGGACTGTTTCAAACCATAGAGTGACTTGCACAATCAATATACAAGGCTACTCGACTCCCTCTGAGCAACAAAACTAGGTGGTTGCTCTATATAGACTTCTTCCTCAAGATCACCATACGAGAAAACTTTCTTATATTCAACTGATAAAGAGGTCAATGATGAATGATAACCATAGAGAGAAAAAGATGGAATGATGCTATTTTATCCATGGGAGAGAAGGTGTCACTATAATCAAGCCCAAATATCTGTATATATCCTTTGGCAACAAGGAGAGCCTTCAGCCAATCAACCTGACCATCTGGACCAACTTTGATTGTGTAAACCCAATGACAACCAACAATAGATTTACCTGCAGGAAGGGAAACAAGCTTCCAAGTACCACTAGTATGTAAAGCATACATCTCATCAATCATAGACTATTTCCATCCTGAATGGGAAAGTGTTTCACCTGTAGTCTTAGGGATGGAAATAGAGGACAAAAATGATACAAAAGCATAATGGAGTGATGAAAAACGATGATAACTCAATAAAGTATAATATTGGTTAGTATTATGAGTGGATCTTATACCTTTTTGAAGTGCAACTAATTGGCTAAAAAGAGGCAAGTCCGCAGTAGGGAAAGTGTCAGGTGCATGGCATGAATTATCAGGGATTGATGCTGGATGTGTGAGGTGGTGATAAGTCAAAAGTGGTGGCATTATAGCTGGATATGGAGAAGTAACTATAGATTCATCAAAGATTGGTGTGGGTAAGACGAAAGGTATGGGTAAAACCTCAAAGCTATTAGGATGATCAAAAGATGTATAATAAGGTTGAGATTCAAAGAATGTGATATCAGCGGACATAAGGTAGCGACCCAAATAAGGTGAATAGCATCGGCACCCTTTTTGAACTCGAGAGTAACCAAGAAAGACATATTTAAGAGCATAAGGGGCTAGTTTATCTTTTCCTGGGACTAAGTTATGAAGAAAACATGTGCTCCTAAAAACATGAGGAGGGATAAGGTAGAGATATGACTGAGGAAATAGTATGGAATGGGAAACCTGATTCTGGATCAAAGATGATGGCATTCTATTAATGAGATAGCAAGATACGAGGACTGCATCACCCCAAAACATGGCATTCAATAAGAAGAGTGCAAGCAGTCTCAATGAGATGCCTATTTTTCCTTTCTGCTATACCGTTCTGCTGAGGAGTGTATGGATATGATATCTGGTGAATGATTCTATAATGAGTCATAAACTCCTAAACTAGGAGGATAAGTATTCTAAGGCATTATCACTACAAAAAGCATGAATAGAAACACTAAATTGATTTTGTATTTATGCACAAAAACCTTTGAATATAGAGAATAACTCAAAATGATCTTTCATCAAGTAAACCCAAGTACATCTTGAAAAATCATCGATGAAAGTAACAAAGTAACAAAACTCTAAGGGTGAACTGACTCTACTAGGACCCCAAATATCAGAATGAACTAATGAGAAGATAGATTCTGAATGTATCCCAAAGTCTTGATCCACAACTTTTCATCTTTAACAAAGTTGCTGGTGCGCCTATTATCTGGTGCAGCCACTTTAGCGTTTGAGGTGCTGCTAAAGCGGATCCCAATTGGTAGCCAGGTATCTCTAAATCGGGCCTTAGCCATTATAGCAGCCTCTACTTTAGCGATCAACCTATATAGCGATACCCAGGTATCGCTAAAGCGGTCTGACCCATGCTAAACCATTGACTGCTTAAGCAATTGACCCATGCTAAATCGGTGATCCCTTAAGCGATCATCAACATTGGGTCACTATAAAAACTTTCTTACTCAATTTTTCTTCCATTTTGAGACTGAGTTTTGGGTTAGGAGTTTTTGGATAAATTCTTCCATTTTCAAGTTTGAGTAAGACTCAAATCACTATTTCAATTATTTTACTTTTATTCTTGTTGTCTAAAACCTGTTAATTTGTGATTTCAAAAGTGAAATTTTGAAATTTTTATCTTACGGGTTTTAAATAGTGTTTCTTCAATCTAAACCTCATTTTCAATTCACCTTTTCTTGGATTTTCTCCTACGGATTTCTTTAATCATGTGTAAGGTCTTTCTAAACAAAGAATTCTGATTTTACCTTATATTTTTAAACATCAATTTTGGGGATCTGTTCTGACCCCGACTCAAAAAGAGGCAATATGGGTATCGTTTATTTTTTTTAAAATGCGTAGATCCTACATTTGTATGTTTTAGTTGATTCTGAGGTCATTCAAGAGGGGATGACTTTAGATTAAATTGTTTTGAACCAAATTTCATCGCTTTGAGGTAGGTTATGGCTAGACTTTCTTTGGACTAGGTTGGGTATAGTTAATATTTATTTAAAAGCAAGATAGGGTATTAGGTAATTATCATGGAAATAATTCTATTATTTTTGTGTGCCCGTATGGGGGCTTATGCTGGTGTTATTGGTGATTTGAGACAATAATTGCTATGTGTAGCCCATGTGAGGTCTTATCCGATATTGATATTGCTAGTCTTATGTATACATTTGGTTGTTTTCTTCATGGTAGAAATGCCTAAGTTGGGGTTAATGTGACATTAGTGATGTCATACTTGCATATTTCACTCTAATGGTATATGACATACTGAATCATGGATGGTTGACATATTAAGTAGATTTTGAGCTCATGTGTCTGTATATTGACTGGACTTGAGATCTTCATACTGGCTGTTGTGAGAATTACATCATCATTTCATACATACATTTATGAGACTTTGGTACAAATGTAGAAATACTAATTTTTGACAGAAATATGACACTTTTACAAAACCCTCTGCCATAGCCCATGACTTGGAGAGAAGATATGAAAATTGAGATTCGGATTGAATATTGAGATCGTATATGGTTTGTGAACCCCATGAGTCCTACCTGAAAGTACAGATGCTCGGTAGGTGTATATACAGGTTATGCGATAACCTCGATCAAATCACATCATCATAATTATCATCTTTATTACATTTGATTCATTTATGCATCTTCAATGTTGTGTTTTTTTATATTTTATTTGATGTCTCTATATTTGTTTATTTTACATACTTATCACCTACTTTTGTGCTATTCTAGAACTGTTAGTGGAGACGGGGTGAATCATCATTTGGGATATTTTCTACTTGCAGGTGGCATGCTCATAATGTGTACTTATATACTTATTTTGTACTTTGCTAAGTCGACCTATGATACTTACTGAGTACAAGTGGATCTTACTCATCCCTACTGTGCCTTTCAGTGTAGATCCAGTTACGCATGTGTCACGCAACAGCTGAGTTAGGGTGGTGATTTGATATATTTGAGGTAGGGGCCACTCAATGCTTCTAAAATCTACCTCTAACCTCCTCTTATCTAGTTGATGTCTTATGTTGTATTCAGAGACATTTGTGGTTTTCTTTTGGATTTTCAGTTGTATTTTCAAACCTCGAGTTGTATATAGATAGTTCTTACACTATGACACCACATTTTTGGATGGTTTGTGGTATTTGTTATTGTTTAGACTTCTGCTATAATTGTAATATATGGTCCAACGTCACTCTAAAAGTCTTGCCTTAGGATTTGTGTTATGATTTTTATATTACATATCAGTTTGGGTGATCGACTTACTTGTCACGACTTATCCATGATAAGTGTCATCATGACCCTTAGTTTTTACGTCATGATAGATACTAATAGAGTCAATTTAAGAACTTGGAGCAAAAGTGATCTAGACCCTTATTTCAAAGAAATTAAAGACAACAATTAGTGTAAGACTAATCACCTTCTTTAATTAACTTCAATGAAAACCAAAGACATCAAGTTAAGAACTAATCTTACCTCCTAAAGAGTCATTCTTATAAAATTGCAAGATAAATACCAAGTAGCCACACGACACACACAAAGGTGTAACAATGAGAAACCTCTCAAATAATATTAATCATGTGTTCTTGAAATAACAAAATCCATCTGTGTGTATAGGGAAAACCTATTCCAAATAGCATGGGATTTGAATTCTACTTTTATAGAAATAATAAATAGAAAAATCTAACAAGGAAACCTTTAAACTAGGGAAATTTTAAACTAGGAAAGAAAGTAAAAATAATACCTACATTCTTCCTAAAATAACTTAACCAAAAATAAGGGGAAAGAGTCAACTAAATAAGCACCAAACCGACGCTTGACATCAACACTTTGATGTGTTATTTCATCCCTCTTTCTAGTGTGCAATCTGTACCATTTGGGCTTTATTTTCATCTCTTTTTGGTGGCTAAATTTTCAGCTCCTTCAATGGATTTTCTATGGTGATTCATGTGGGCCCTTCCATGTAGCTCCAATATTTCTCCTCTTGGACTTGGAGTTGGATCAGGAAAATATGTTCAACACACGCCCACTTTTCTTCATAATTCTTGGGATTTTCTTCGACAATAAGTATATTTTTGAATTTTCACTGAAACTTGTCAACCTTAATGCAAGTAGGCCAGCATAGATGCTATCATAACCTGTCTCTAAAAGTCAAACTATGATTTCAAACTCTATAGATTTTTTTTTTATCTTTATTGATCCTAGACCATATGTCTTTGGATTTTCTCTTTGACCCAAAGGGCATTACAAGATACATAGTTGGAGTGCTTTCCATTTCTCCGCCCTATTTCTCAACATCTATTGCATTCTATTCACAGTGAATTATTCACAGAAATGATTCGACTCTTCCTCTAGATCATCCATAATCCTGAGATAGCTTTAAATAATGATCAAAATAATCCTTTAGATTTCTCATTTAACCATCTTCAGTATCACAGAAAATTAAAGTGTTATCAACATACTACTGATGAGTAACTTCCACCCTTTCTTCATGATTTTGTGCAACATTAAATCCACAGATCCATCCATGTCTATGAGTTGTCCTTAATATATCATTAAGACCTTCTATTTTTGTATAATTTTTATAGTGTCGTTAAGACCTTCCACTGTTATAATAAATAGAAAAGGTGAGGAGGGATTACCTTATCTTTGTCCTCTGTGAGATGCAATGAACAATTCAGGAGCCCCATTAATCACGATTATAAACTTACTATGGTTATGCATGATTTTAACTAGCTAATCCATTTCCTTCCAAACCTAATTTGCTGTAAAATTTTGAGAAGGAACTCCCAATTCAAAGGAATCACATGCTTTTCTAATATTCAACTAGCATATTATGTCTAGTTTATTTGGTTACAACTCAGAGTCTAGGGGCATTAGATGTCAATCAAACTTTCATCTGTGATTTGTCTTACCTTCTATGAATGTCATTCATTGAGTGTCCATAAGTTTATGCATCAATTTCTTAAGCCTTTCTTTGAAAACAATTTGAATCCGCTTATAGAAACTCCTGATAGCTAATAGATCTAAAGTCTCCCAATTCTTTAGCACCACTCTTTTCAGGTATTAACACCACATAAGTAGCATGAAGCTTTTTTTGAATATCTCCACTGAATGAAAATTTGGCACTACAGCCATCACATCTTTCTTGATCACCTCCAACATTTGATGAAAAATCTCATTGTGTATATATTTGGGCCAGGATCTTTGTCCACATCACAAAGTTTTAAACACTCCATACTTCTCATTAAAACTATTTTGTAAGTTAAATTTTTCATCTTTAGAAATAATGGAGCAGTTGATCATATTACATGGTCTCTATTCCTCTAGAATATAGATTATGATAAAAATGAGCAATCTCTCTTTTTATATTCTCTAGCTCTTCAATGCATTCACTTCCCACGACCATCTTATTAGCGTAGTTGTTTTTCTTATATGCATTGTCTATTATTTTAAAGAACTTATTATTCTTAATCCCAGTTTAAGCCAAAGATCCCTGGATCTTTGTCCCGATGCTATTTCCTTCCTTTTTATATATTCTTCAAAATTCATGACAATGCTTGCCTTTTTGAAAATTTCATCAACAGTAAGCTTTTTTCTTCGTTGTGTGTCATCCATGATTCCATCTTATTTATCTAATTCAGAATGTCATTCCATTCCTTTTTTATGTCACCGTATTTCTAAAAAAGAACATCTTTTCTTTATTTGGCACTCGATGTGTAACTATTAGTGATGGCGGGTCGCATTTCTATAATTGTATATTCAAGAGCCTACTTAAAAAATATGGTGTCGAAGTTGTATCATGACCAAAAAATCAAGAAAAGAGTGTTTCAGCCCAGTGATATGGTTTAGACTTCACTTGTTTCCAAGCAAGTTGAAGGCTAGGTGGTATGGACCACTCACCGTGGTAAGGGTGTTCCCATATGGTGCTATAGAAATGAAGCGTGACAGTGAAGCCCCATTCAAGGTGAATGGGCAAAGGGTGAAGCAATGTTGTAAAAGGCGCTTGCCACATCGCCAATGACAAATGGCAAGGTGGGGCAAGCTATAGTCTCCTCTTGTCATTATGGCATTGCGACATCCAAACGACGACGCCTTTGCAAGAAAGGTGACATGGCGAGGCGAGTCAGTAAGGCGCTACATCGCCTTTTAATTTTTTTAAGAAAATCAGGGTTTTAGGATTAAAAGCTAATATTAGGGTCTATTTTCCCATTTTGGCTCTACCAACTTACTCAATTGGCGACTGCTGCTGCTACCATCTACCATCTCACAAGTCTGAATTCGACTCTAGAAACCAGCAAAAACTACTCTGGTGACTCCAGCTACTCCGAAAGTATCAATTACTATTATTTTTTTGTTCTTCTTCTTAATCCAGCGACTTCATCTACTCGGTTGGAATACTGATTTCTTTTCTTCCACTTTTTCTCTTCTTCTTTTATTTTTCTTCCTCTATAACAGTAATAAATTATTACACTATCACTGTAACAGATAAATAGTAACTGCATATGTATTTGTTGGTTTTAATACAGTTAAAAACTGAAAATCAAGATGAGTTAGAAGAGGAGAGATGCAGAGAAGTTTATTTTTCTTTTTTGGTAAAAGCTACATATTATTAATCATTAACTCCTCCTTAAATAGTGCTAATACAACCAAAAATAGATTAAATTTACCATAAAAGAAAACCTATTTGCTACAAAAAATAATAACTAGTCATTTTCCTACGAAATATAAATATCCTAATTTGACTAGGAGTTGTATGTAAAAGAGTTGGAGAAAAATAAAAAATCAATCATGTGCATTCTTCCTTAAAGCAACTTTTAACACTCCTTCTTACTTTAGGAACTACAAAATTTTATTCTGCCTTGGGATCTCCACACTTGATAATTGAAAGTGACCTTGCAAATAAATCTACAGATTCATCTTTTGGCTTGTAGTGAACTAAATTCACTTCTTGTCTTGAATGCAACCCTTGACTATTAAATCCTTTTGACATGTCTTCCTACTTCATTTGCATCTTGAATTTGAATTTATCCATTTTATTTTTCTGAAACATAGATAACTCCTCCATTGCTTCAATTCCTCTAGGAACATTGAAATCTCCTTTAAACCTAGGAGGTTCACATATTGCTTGTGCTTTGTCAATTAGAGACCAACAACAAAATGCCAAGTGTATTTCCACATAGTGGGGTCTGGGTAGGGTAGAGTGTATGCAGACCATACCACTACCTCAGGTGAAGTAGAGAGGCTATTTTCGATAGACCCCCGACTTAGAACCACTAATAGAATAACAAACACAAAAAGATAAGTGCAAAATAAAGTAAAACCCTAGTAATAAGATAATACTAAAACCACAAGATAAAAATAAGAACTATCAAACTTAAATCATAGACATCACACTGCACCACAAATAAAAACTACAGACACAAAAGAATGCTTCCTTATTGTTATTGATGCACTCCCACCCCCTAACCCTCAACCCTAATCCGCATCCTCCACACCTTTCTATCAAGGGTAATGTCCTCCGTAAGTTGTAACTGCTCCATATCATGCATAATCACCTTCTTCCAATATTTCTTCGATCTGCCTATACCCCACCTAAAACCATCCATAGCTAGTGTCTCACACCTCTGCACTGAAGCTTTTGAGCCCCTCCTCATCACATGATCGAACCAATGTAACCTCACTTCTCGCATCTTATCCTTCACCAAAGAAACTCCCACCTTCTCTCGAATAATCTAATTCCTCACCCTATCTTCCGTGGTATGTCTACACATCCATCACAACATTTGCATCTCTGCCACCTTAAACTTTTGGATGTGGAAGTTCTTAACTAGCCAATATTCCACTCTATACAATATAGCCGGCCGGACTGCCACTCTGTAGAACTTACTTTAAGCTTTGGGGGCACCTTCTTATCACATAAGACGCCCATAGCGAGCTAACATTTCAACCATCTTGCCCCAATATAATGTGTGACATCCTCGTTAATCTCACTATTGCCCTAAATCATAGACCCCAGATATTTGAAACTCTCCCTCTTCTGAATGACCTGCGAGTCTAGCTTAGCACAACTCCATCTTTTTGTGACACCTCCCTAAACTTACACTCCAAGTACTCCATCTTGGTTCTGCTCAACTAAAATCCTTTAGACTCAAGCGTCTGTCTCCAAATCTCTGACTTAGCATAAACTCCTCCCTGAGTTCATTAATCAATACCATATCATCCATAAATATCCTACACCAAGACACCTACCCTTGAATATGTCGCATCAAAACATCCATAGCCAAGGTAAATAAAAACTGGCTAAGATTTGATCCCTGGTGCAACCCTACTAGAAGTGAAAATTTCTCCGAATCCCCACCTACCGTCCTCACACGAGTCTTCACCCAATCATACATGTCCTGGATCGACCTAGTGTACGCGACGGGCACCTTTCTAGCCTCCAAGCACCTCCACAGAATCTCCCTAAAACTCTATCATATACCTTCTCTAGATCGATAAACACTATGTGCAAGTCCTTCTTCCTCCCCTGAAATTGCTCCACTAATCTCCTCTTGAGGTGAATGGCCTTATTGGTTGAGTGACTTGACATGAAACTAAACTGATTTGCAGAGATATTCACAATCCTTCTCAGCCTCAACTCTTCCACCCTTTTCCAAAACTTTATAGTATCACTCAACAACTTAAACCCTTTATAGGACCATCTTCTAATATAGCTAAAATAGCTCAGGTATCAATTATTGGTTTTAATACAGTTAAAAACTGAAAATCAAGATGAGTTATAAGAGGAGAGACATGGAGAAGTTTATTTTCTTTTCTAGTAAAAGCTACATATTGATCATCAACTCCTCCTTAAATAGTCCTATTACGATAAAAAATAGATTAAACTTATAATAAAAGAAAACCAATTTGCTACTAAAAATAATAACTAATCAATTTCCTACCAAAAATAAAAATCCTAATTTTACTAGGAGTTGTATGTAAAAAAGTTGGAGAAAAATAAAAAAATAAATCACATGCATTATTCCTTAAAGCAACTTTTAAATGTATTTATGTAATTTTTTTTTAAATACTTCTAGATTTTTAGTATCTATCGACTATCAATTTTTAATTCTTGACTTGAAATATTTCCTAATATATTAGTGCTATTAAAATTTTGTTCATTTATCATTATTTTAATTTTTTGTATTAATTTTTGCCTCACTTTCAAAAGGCGATCACCCCGCCACTCGCCTCGCCGCGTGGCGAGGCGGGGCCTTGTGCCTCTTGTCGCTTTTTATTGTCCAAAACACTGGGTTGAAGCACTAGATGGGAAAAACTGAAGAACTGAAAGTGGTTGAGGAGTTGACCCTTGGCAAAGTTCGAGTAACCAAGGCAACTACGTTATGCCGTGACATTAAATCAGGCACTCTATGGGAGGCAACCTATGGGGCTGGTTGGTGAGGTATGAGTATCCAACCTAGCTGCGTCATACCACAATGTTAAATAAAGTATTGCATGAAAGGCAACCCATTTTCTAAATAGGGTAACTAGTGTGTTCAGTGTGCAGGGCAGGAGATTGCAGGAATAAACCCAAATTTTTTTTCGGAGCTAGGCTATACGACTCACTTCATGAGTCATAATCAAAACTCATGGCTCATGACCAAGAGTCATAGGGACATAGAGCTCAGGCATATCTTAGGTATTTGGTCTCAGGAGTCATCACGACTCAGCGAGTCGTAGTTATTGACTACAACTCGTCACCTTGAGTTGTGATGACTCGTGATGACTGGAGACCCAGGTAAGCTTTTCTACACTACGGAGGGAGTCTATGACCCATAGACTAATGTAACAAATTGTAGTCATGACTCGTGAGCAAGACCGACATCGCGAGCCTAGTGAGCCAACCCTGTCCAATGCATTTAGTTTAAATAGGGGGATTTAAGCAATCGATATTCCTATTTTTAATAGTGAATCCCTCCATTCTCATAAAATAGACCTTAAAATGCCTTAACACACTCCATAAGTCATCCCAATTAGCAAAGATTAAGAATTTCAAGCACCCAACCAAGTTGTCTCTCAAAGCACTAGTGTCAACTCTATAAAAAAAATTTTTCTCAAGGATCCAAAGCACTAAGTCAAGTGTATGTTTAATTGCTTTATTTCTTATGATTAATGATAAAAATGATCAAGAATAACATGATTCCTTATTAAGTTGTGTGTGCTTAAAGCTAAAACCCTAGTATTTTTGAAGATAGAAATCAAAATTGGGTGTAGCTTGAAATTTGTACCTAAAATTGTAATGTTAAAATGTACTAGGAGTTGTATAGATCTAGCATAAGTATGAGAATGTACATTATTGTGTTGGGATTGAGAATCAAAACCAACTACTCTAAACACTCATGTTATAGTGGCTATGACACTCTTAATGACTCGTAAGCTCCTCTATTTGCTAAGCATGACTCATAAAACTGGCTATGTTCATGTCACTATTCAACATCGCGGACCTACACTCATTAACCACACTATCATTCACTCTAGAAATAAGCTTACTCATCTTGGCCCTGCTATTTGTAACCAGATAAGGAGCATATCTGACTATTTGAGTAAACTTAAGAGAATACTCTTTCACCATCATGTTGCCATACCTGAGGTTGATAAATTCCAACAGCTTAGCTTCTCTCAGCTCTAGGGGAAAGAACCTATCTAAGAATGCGGTGACAAATCCTTCCACTCAATAGGCCCTGTATCATTTGGCCTTTCTGACTTCCACTATTTAAACCAAGTGTGAGCAACATCCTACAACTGATATGTAGTTAGCTCAGTGCTCTCACTAGAAGTAACCCCCATGATGTCTGTAACTTTCTGAACCTGATCGATGAATTCCTGAGGGTCCTCATCTAACTTAGACCTGAGAAAGAATTGAGGATTCATTCAGGTGAAGTCCCGAATCTTGGCTGCAGCTGAATTGGCCACTGGGTTGCCCGGTACCTCTAGGTACCATCACTGTTGATCTCAAACACCATCACCCTTTGCCCACCAATATCACTCTTGATTTTCATCAAGATAGTATCTACTATTTGCTTTTCCTTGATCTCTTCACCCAGAGACTACCGAACTACTTCTTGTACCATCACACCACCATTATTAGAGTCCAAGAGATGAACTCCAAGATTAGCCAAGTGTTGAATATCCTTCACCAATTCCCACTTCTCCTTATCCATATGAGCTAACCTCCCCATGGACAACCTACTAAGAGTATCAAAAACAACGTTAACTTTACTGGGGTGGTAGTGAAGACTCATATCGTAGTCCTTGAGACTCTCCAACTATCTATTCTGCCTGAGATTCATCTCCTTTTGAGTGAATACATGCTATAGACTCTTATGATTAGAAAAGATATCCACATGAACTCCATATAAATAATGCCACCAAATTTTCAAAGCAAAAACCACCGTTAAGAGCTCCAAATCATGAGTAGGATAATTCTTCTCATGTACCTTTAAGTGCTTGGAAGCATAGCCAATAACATTACTATGCTACATGAAAATGCAACCAAGACCCACCTGGGATGCATCAGAATAAAAAACAAACCCCTCATTACCTTCAGGCAATGTCAAAAAAAGAGATAAAGTTAGCTTATCCTTAAGCTTCTACAAACTCCCCTCACAAGCATCCGCCCAAGAAACTTTATCTTTTTCTAAGTCAACTTAGTCAATGGGGTAGTTATCATCGAGAAACTTTCCACAGACTCATATAATACCTAGCCAAACCCAAGAAGCTCCAAATGTTGGCTAGAGTCATGTGTCTAGGACATCTTTTAACCATTGCCACCTTTCGTGGATCCACCATAATCCCATCACTAGAAATAATATGACTAATAAAAGTTATAGGGTTCAACCAAAACTCACACTTAGAGAATTTAGCATATAATTGCAGCTTCTTTAAGGTCTGCAACACTACACGGAGGTGATTGGCATAATCCACCTCACTCCTAAAATACACCAGAATGTCATCAATGAACTCAATGGCAAAAAGATATAAAAACTACCTAAAAACCCTGTTCCTCAAATCCATAAATATAGCTAGGGCATTAGACAAACCAAATGACATAACCAAGAACTCAAAGTGCCCATACCGAGTATGAAAAGCCATCTAGGGATATCCTCCTTCCTAATTTTAAGCTGATGATACCTACAAAAGATCTATCATAGAAAAGAATTTGACACATTAGAAATAATCAAGAAAGTCCTCTATCCTTTGGAGTGGATACTTTCTATTAACCATTACTTTATTTAATTTTTGATAGTCAATGCACATCCGAAGGGAACCATCCTTATTTTGCACGAATAATACTGATGCACCCCTTATTTAAAAGATCCTTAAGTTTCTCCTTGAGTTTCCTCAACTTAGCTAGAGCCATTATATAAGGAGGAATATATATTTGACGAGTGTTCAGAACCAAATCAATCCCAAACTAAATCACCCTATCTAGAGAAACACCTGGAAGATCATCTGAAAAGACCTCCAAAAACTCATTCACCACCAGAACCAAATATAAAGAAGGACCTTCTGAGTTAGGATCTTTAACCCGGACTAAATAATAAAGACACCATTTAAAGATTAATCGATAGGCTCTAAGATAAGAAATAAACCTTCCCCTAGGAGCTAGGGAACCACCCTCCTACTCAATAAACTATTTACCTGGTAACCTAAACACAACCGTATGGGTTCGACAATCTAATGATACGTAACTAGAGTGTAACCAATCCATTCTAAGAATAACATCAAAATCCACCATATCAAGTTAAAACAAATCCACAAAAGTCTACCTACTACCAATAGATACCATACAACCCTATAATCATTTTGAGTAACCTCCGAGTTACCTACCAGGATAGAAATAGAAAGGAGATACAAAATAAACTTAGGATCAAAACCAAAATACATAGCTAATAATAGGACCACCTAAGAGAGAGTGGGCCTCAGATCAAGCAAACAATACATATCACTAGAGAAGAGTTGTAACATACCAGTAACAACATCAGGTAATGCCTCAAATTCCTATGGAGTAGCAAGAGTGTATAACCTATTTTGACCTGTACGGGTACCAAGAGTAGAAACAGATACAAAATTAGCACCCTTTGGTGTAGGAGGTTAAGATGAAGCAACTGGAGCCCTAATTGCTCATAAAGCACCCTTATCAATGGGATAGTTTCTAAGCATATGGCCTATCTGGACATATTTGAAACAATTGTCCCTTCTCTTATCATATAAACCCCTATGTAACCTACCATAAACTGGTAGGAGGGTATGATGAGGATGACTAAACCATACTTGCCTGAGATTGCACACTCTGTGCCTAAAAATTATTGTCATACTGCTGACACCTATCATGCAACTATTTTGGGTAAGGAGTACTAGCTGAAAAGAATGAACTAGAACTCCCCAACTTTTTCATTAGCTACTTACTGCCATACCGACCACCTTGCTATTGAGCACTAACCTGTTCAGATGACCTAAACTTCTAACCCTTTTTTTCCCAAGCTCAACCTATTTTTTCTTTTTCTTCTCCACCTACAGCATATGAAACACCAACCTAGAAATGTCCATATCCTTGATAAGAAATGCAGTCTTACATTGAAGGTTCAAATCCCGAGAGAGCCTAGAAGTAAGATTTCTCATACTTTCCCTTATATCAGATACTAATTTTAGAGCATACCTTGATAGCTGGTGAAATTTCAAAGCATATTCGTTGACAGATATTTTCCCTTGTCTCAGATTAATGAATTTCTCCACCTTTGCTTCCCTCAACTCCAAAGAAAAGAAGCAATCCAGAAAAGCATTTGTTGAAAGTCTCCCATATAGTGACTTCTCAACATCACCTCTTACCCTATCCCACTCCTTATACCATTGGTACGCTATATCCTTAAGCTGGTAAGCAGTAAAATTTACCCCTTCCATATTCGTGGCCTATATCATACTAAAGATTTTCTCTATTTTATCCCAAAAAACTAGAGGATCCTCCTATTTTTTCACACCAGTAAAAGTAGCAGAATTTATCTTCAGAAACTATCCAACCCATGTGAGATAAAACATGAGATGCATCTTGCTCATCTTGAGTAGCAACCAACTGACTAATAATATGGATTAATTGATAAAATTTTGCATTAGTTATCTCACTCTGAGGAGGACTAGTAGCAACTGGTGGAAATCTAAGAATATCATGGACAAGACCCCTAGATCGAGTATGGATCCCATGAGTAGTACGTATCCCCTTAACATTATCCCCAATTGGGATAGAAAAGTTACCTTATGTCTCAGATCATTGAGGCATGATCTAAAATATAAAATACCAGGAAAGTGAAACATTGCTACATGTCTTGTAGCCTCCTCCTTATTTGTGTGGCACACTACTCACCTTAAAAGAGACTCTACTCAGCATGGTTTTATGGTCTCCCAACTAACCATAAACCTAAAGCTCTGATACTAATATGGCATGACCTATCCTGGGGCCTTATTGTAATGAGCATCCAAAGTCCAACCAAGACTGGGGACCACTATCGATACCTAACCAACCATCCAAATGCATACCCTAAGTTGGATGTATTTTGAACGTATAACAAGATAGCATGTAAGCATAACCTAAAGTTCTGGGATAGGTCTATAATTGTGACCAACATAAACAAGTTAAAATATCTATTACCAACCAACAACCATAAGCAAATCAATGTACAAACTAAGTTCCTATCTATAACAAAACATAAAACAATGGAAAAATCATAAATTCAGTCCAATGGTATCATCCTCATTACCAATGACAATACTAAGTCTGACAGTAATACTGATCCTGCCCATTCCAACCCAAAGCAGTCACACAAGCCTCTAACCAAAAGAAGAAAAAATATCTAGTTGGGACATGACCCCAACCAAAGCGAATATTAGTATCCATAAAATAAACCAAGTATGTGAAAACATCCATGATATAAATGGATCTTCATGAATATTGAAGACTACCACTTCAATCCAATAGTTGATCCCGAATCCGATCACTAAGAAGGAGGAGTAGAACAGCCAGTTCCTGCATCGCGTGGGGATACAACCACTTAAAGATGGGTTAGCGGGTAAACGCTAGCATGAACTTAGGATAAGGATAAAATAATGTCATCCAGTAAAACCATGTAAAATAACCATATGCATACATACCACACATGTATATATATATATAACCTTACCGGGAAAGAAAGCTGGGTTTAGCATGCCTTTAAAACCATTAAATTGGGTATGTGTAGCTTAACTATCCTAAAACTACCCACGGGCTATATGTGTCAAGTGTAACCCTCTGAGTGGTTCACGATGCAGGTAGCCATATAAATCAAAGATACTATAAGAATAAGGGATTCTCGAGTATCCTTCACTCTCTATGATACATATGTATATGTACTTAGAGGATTCCCATATACCTCATAGTATTATATATGGTCACTCTGACCAACCCTCATGTCAGCAAACATGGGTTTTTAATGTCCGTCCATTGGACTCACACCTTCACGGTTAACTATAACACCCCGCTATTATTGGATAATTGAAACATTTCTAACCAACCAATCTATTATTCCCTTATTATTAACCAAGGCTATGAGTAGTGGTATCATCATACCGACTATAGCTTGCAAGCATTTTCCTTTGCCAACTTTCTTATGTAAAAGGATTCCCATGTACCCATAGATTATATTATCAAGTTGACTTTAGGGAATCCTTTATACCACACAAGTGTTCCATTACTAAGTTTCCTTAGGGGAATCCTATATAGTCCACAAGTTGTTCATTAGTATGTTTACTTGGGGGATTCCCTCGTACCCCACAAAAAAGTTTAATTAACCATAACCATGACCATCAAACCTTATCATTTACCTATTCCAAACAATTTAAACCATTTATACCATTTGGGGTTCCATTACCAAACCATACCATGCAATAGTTTCATTAAAAGTCTAATAATATAGTAAAAGTATTACCATAGGCATTTTATAAAACATGTTAGGGGTATAATATTTCCAAAACCAATTCCAATTACCAATTTACCATTCCCATGAAACTAATTGTCCAAACCACCATTAAAGCATGTAAAAACATAATTAAAATATCAAAAAAATCATAACCAAGCATTTAATATCAAAACCCCAACATATATTTGAAAACCCCAAAATTATACAATAATTATTCCATTAAAATATTGTATAAACATGCCTTTAGTTGGAACTAATAATGAAGGAGGAGTACATGCCTTAGATTACAAAGATAATGGAGAGAAATCACTCGTACAAGTCCTAAATTGATCCTCGAGATGAAACTCTAGCCTTTCTTTACCCAAAAATCTTAGAGAGAATTAGAGAGTGTTTCAAAGTGTTTTAGATTAGAATAATAGGGTAAATGATCTCCTAATAGATATATAAGTCATGGGGCCTTAAGTGGTTAAGTGGGGTAAATTTCTAGATTACCCCTAACATAAACTACTTAAAATTCTTGTCAGGTGGTGCGACTCATAATAGTCATACCCTCCAATATGAGTGGTATCCTCTACTCTTACCCTAGGCCTCCCCTTTGGACCCAACACTGTCCACCATATGACTTACCCAACCCAAGTTGTACCCTACCATACGATCAGTACCCTTAAATTGTATCCCTAGTAGAATAGAATCTAAGAGGGTTTGATCACTATCTTCTATACAAGTTAGTGGTATGACTCATACCCTATCTTATGACTCATGGTGAGCTAATCGTAATCAAATAAACTTAGGTTACTAAGTCTTAGATTAAGTAAAGTAAAAACCCAAACCATATAACTCGTCACAAACCATACAACTTGTACCAACCAAATTATACCCATTACAGAAACAAATCCAATCCACCAATCAACACTGGTTAGCATACGACCAAGAGCATACCAATTATACCCCATCACTCAAATGGTACCCACAAGTCATACAATGTCTAAAATCCAAAAATAAAGGAAATTTTTTATGGGTCCCAAACCCAGGGTGCTTTATGAATACTCTAGAGTGGTCACCCTTCCGTGTTTTATTGGGCCGTTTGACATTAAACATGCTCTATCCGATTTGAGAGTGGGCATCAATGTAATACCACTAGTGATATACAAGGTGTTTGAGCTAGGAGAACTTAAGCCTACATGTGCAAGGATACTAATAATTGATTCATCCCTAAATAAGCCAGTGGGTATTTTATGTGACATAGAAGTAAGGGTGGCATCCTTTGCATACCCAGTAGATTTCATGATTTTAGACTACAAAGTGGATGACCAAGCTCTGATTATATTAGGTAGACCCTTCATATGCATTGGAAAAGTGTTGATTTATATGGATTTGGAGGATATCACCTTAAAACTGAATGACAAAAAAATAGTTTTTTATGTATGTATAATTGTCCAATATCCAGATGATTTAAGATTTATAGTGATAGATGTTGTGTATGACTATGTGGTTATAAAATGTGTGCCTATAACAGAAATATTAGGTGTTGAAGCATAAGCAGTGATAATCATAAATTTTGAGTGTGATGTGATAGATGAATATGACAATATGGTTAATGTATTATGAGGCATAGGTTCTTACAAGTATGCCCCTAAAAAGCTGGATCTTGATTTGAAAACCAGAAAGACACCTCCTGTAAAACCATCCATTGAGGAGCCACATATATTGAAATAAAAAGCCCTCTATCTCATAAGTATGCAATCTTAGGGACTAATAAAACCATATTGGTGATTATTATGGTAGATTTGGTAGGATCATAGGTGAAAGCTTTGATATTTGTGTTGGAAAAATTCAAGAGAGCTATTAGGTGTACTATTGTAGACCCTGTGGGGATTTTACCAAGTATATGTACACAAGATACATCTTGAGCTAGACAACATCCCCATTATGGAGCATCAGAGATGATTGAAGCATTATATGCAAGATGTGGTAAAGAAGGAAATAATTAAGTGGTTAGATCCCAAGAAAGGGGGAATCACAGTGGTTCCCAACAAAAAGAATTAATTAGTATCCATGAGACCAGTGATCGGTTAGAAATTTTGCATATATTATAGGAACATTAACACCTGGACAAAAAAGTACCATTTCCCTATGCCTTTCATGAATTAAATATTGGATCGACTAGAAGGCATGTCTTGGTATTGTTTTCTTGACGGGTACTTAGGTTACAATATAATCACTATTGCTCTTGAAGACCTAGAAAAGATGACTTTTACTTGACCCTATGGGACTTTTTCCTTAAAGAGAATGTCATTTGGATTATACATCGCTATGCAACCTTTCAGAGATGTATGTCCATATTCTCTGACATGGTGGAGGACACAATTGAGGTATTCATCGATGACTTTTTTAGTATTTGGGGATTTATTCGATGACTGTTTGGCATATTTGGCCAATGCACTATAGAGGTGTGAAGAATAAAACTTGGTGCTGAATTGGAAAAATACCACTTTCTAGTAAAAGAAGGTATCGTTCTAGATCACAATATCTCCAAACATGGTATTGAGGTGTACATGGATAAGATTGAGGTAATTAAAAATTTACCACCACCAGTATTAGTTAGAGGAATGTGGAGTTTTTTGGGCTATGCAAGCTTCTATAGAAGGTTAATCAAGGAATTCTCTAAAATTGCAAATCATTTATGCAAGATTTTAGAGAAAAAGGTGAAATTTGTGTTTGATGATGCATGTCTTCAGGATTTCAAATGCCTTAAGGAGCGGTTAGTTTTGTCTTCTATCATTGTGTACCCTGACTGGTCTGCTCTCTTTAATGTTATGTATGATTCTAGTAGAGTGGCCTCAAAGGTTATACTAGTCCAAAGGGGAGAGAAGATCTTTCATCCTATCTACTATGTCATCAAAGCTTTAAACCCCACACAAATAAAATTATGATGTTACAAAGAAGAGTTACTTGTGGAGGTTTTTGCCTTTGAAATTTTTTTATCCTATTTTATTGGGACTAAGGTCATAATTCACACAGATCATACAACCTTGAGATGCTTGATGTCAAAATAAGATGCCAAACCAAGATTGATTTAATAGGTTCTCTTGCTGCAAGAGTTCAATTTTGAAGTGAGGGACAAAAGGCACAGAAAACCAAGATACAGATCACTTGTCTAGGATTGAGGATGATGCAATGTAGAAATTAGGGGATGATTTTCTGATTATACAAACTATGTGGCAAGTGATTTTATCCCAAAAGCCTATCCTTCCAGTAAAAAAGGAGATTTATACATGAGGTAAGGAAGTTCATTTGGTAGAGCCATTTCTACTTAGGATTTATGCTGATGGTATAGTTAGAATATTATCCCTGAGGTAGAGATAATGAGCATTCTAGAATATTGTCATTTCTCACCAGTTGGGGGTCATCATAGTGGTAACTACACAACCTATAAAATTCTTCAGCATAGGATTTATTGGCCTATAATATACAAGGATGCTCATGATTTTGCATAAGCCAGTGACTACTGTCATATCAAGGCAATATTTCATGATTGGATAAACTCCCCATGACACCTATTCTGGAGTTGGAGTTGCTCGATGTATGGGGAATTGATTTCATGGGCCCATTTGTGAGCTTATATGGCATGAGGTATATTTTGGTGGCAGTTGATTATGTGTCGAAATGGGTAGATTCAATTTTATTTCTAGATATGGGTCTCACATTTTTAACCGGATATTTAAAAACCTTCTTGATAAATATGGTGTAATGCATAAGGTGGAATGAACTTACTATCCTCAAACAAGTGGGAAAATTGAGGTCTCTAATAGAGAGATCAAGTTCATATTGGCAAAAACTATTAATGCCAACGGGACTGACAGGTCAAGGAAATTAGATGAGGCATTATGGGCCTACCAGATAGCATATAAGATCCTCATAGGTTCCTCCCCATATCATTTTCTATACGATAAGGCATGCCACTAACTGGTTGAATTGGAGCATAAGGAACTATGGGCAGTGAAAAGGTTAATTTTGAGTGGCGCGATATAGCAAACTTGTGGTTGATCAAGGTGAATGAGTTGGATTAATTCTGACTTTGCACTTATGAGAGCTCTATAATATACAAAGAAATGATAAAGTTATATCACGATCGGAAAATTAAGAGTAGGGTATTTGAACCTGATGATCTGGTTTTATCATTTAATTAAAGACTTTGCTTGTTTCTTAGCA
The DNA here is from genome assembly GCF_002878395.1 of Capsicum annuum. Lineage (NCBI taxonomy): Eukaryota > Viridiplantae > Streptophyta > Magnoliopsida > Solanales > Solanaceae > Capsicum > Capsicum annuum. Next base: position 80,511,322 of record NC_061122.1, read on the forward strand.
AGCTAAAGTATACATGGACTGGATTAATCACTGTGGTTAGGGTACTCTCACATGGTGCTAGAGAAATAAAGTGTGATGGTGAAATCCTATTCAAGGTGAATGGGCAACGAGTGAAGCACTTACGAGAAACCTAGAGGAAGAAAAAGTCTATATTGAGATGGAGCTTGGCGAAGTCTGAGTAGCCAAGTATATGAGTCATGCCGTAATGGTAAACCAGGGGATGCTTGGGAGGCAACCCAAGGTACATAAATGATTATTGCATCCCAGGTATGTCCTCATTCCCTTTGTTTTACTTTATTTTTTTGCATTAGGGACAATGCACAGTCTTTTAGTTAGGGGTGGGTCAAGCCACAGTAGCCGCAGGTTTTTGTTGTCGTGCTAGTTTGCATATCTATCATGGTGTGGTTACAAAATCAACATGTCAAGGTTTAAATTTATTTCATGATCTGTTCTATTTCGTGTTGTGATGTGTTTTGTTGTGTAACTAGGCCAGTTTTGAGTGTTTAAAGCTATTGACATGTTTTGATTTTTATTTTTGAGAAAAATGATACCCCTCCAAAATTTTGTGTTTTAACTATGTGTGATGTATATATGTGTGACCAACATGGATCATTTTATGGCATTAGAATTAGGGACATGATAACAGTAGCTAACAATTGCATCAACCAAAAAGGTTGTAACTTTATTATAGTCTTGTGCCATGTGAGTGTGAGATACTATATTAGTTCCCTTTGTGTGTTAAATCCAGAACTTGCCTGGTTGGTCTTTCCTAGGTTATATGACATTTGATTAGGAAAGGATAGTAGGCTTTTTCAAAGTCGTACTACACTTTTAGCCTAAACGACCTTCCCAATGTGAAATAGTATCCCTTGATCACTGCTTTGAGCCTTATGGCCTATTTCATTGTTTTCAGCTTTTACCTTTCTATTTGTGTTACAATGAACCTATTTTATCCCTAGTCCTCCTTAGACATTGTGCATCTCAACTCAGGAAAATTTCCTAAGTTGAGGGTGCCTATAATAGGGTGTGTAATGTATAATGGTATGACGAAGGGAAATATAGAAAAAAAAGTAGGGTTAGGTGTGGTGGCAAAAGCAAAAGATTAAAAAAAAAGAAAAAGAAAATTGTGAAAAAGTTAAAAAAGAAAGAATAAAGAATCCATAACCAACCTTAATGTTCTTTAAAATAAAAGGGAGATATAAGGGCAGAAATAAAGTAAAAAATTGTTAATAAGTGAGACCCCAAAGTTAGTGTAGTGCTAAGGAGGCCTAGTCACTTGATATCCATATGTACATACCATCCCCTCAAACCAACATTACAAGCCAAGAAAAGTCCTATAGTGATCCTAACATAAATGTCTGAAAGCTTAGGTGTATAAAATAAGGGCAATCCTATGGTACTTGACATGCATTGATTGGAATTTCATTCTGAGTGTGTTTGTCTCTTGATCGTCCTCACATTTACATGCTTGATTTCATATATGAGTGAGTGGGATTTTTGTTTGCTATGATGGAACATGGAATGTATCGCTAAGTTGCATATTTGTTTGGGCATGACTTATATATATGCATGGTTATCTGTTGCTAATGTAATTGGCATAACTTAATTCTCTTGTGTCATAATCTTGTGCTTCATATAGACATACAATTGGTTTTTTCTTGGGGTATATGAGAGGATAATTAATTTGAACTTAAGATAATGATTGACTAATGCAAGCTAAGAGGCCTCAAGGCCATTCACCCAGAGCCAAACTAACAAACTCCAAGAGTTGCAAGCTATTTTTGCTCAAGAGGAAGTGATGGATCTTGATTTGATACCTATCAAGGGATACCATATGACAAGGATCGATTAGGGATGACACGAAGACTAGGAAGGAAGTGGACTTTTGTAGTTTGGCGACTAAAGGTGCGATGGACTGAAACCAATGTAACTAGCCGTCACTGGAGCCATCCCAAGAAGCCAGGAATATTTGGACACTAGTTTAAGTTAATGACCAAGTGGATTGACTGTCAACCTAGTGACGGTCCATCACTCTGGCCATCACTAGAAGGCAAATTACTCAGTTTCTGGGCTTTTTGTTCTTTTAAGAAATAGGTCAATTTTGGGCCTTAACCTAACTATAAATAAAAACTCCTATGTTATTTTCTTTTAGATTTTGTTTAATATTACTAAATTAACACTTGTAATTATTGTTGATTTCTTAATGAACTTGTTGATTAGAAACAAAGGTTGTTGGGAATTGATTTTCTTTAGTCTCTGCAAGAGTTGGGTTCTTGTGGTAATCGTTAAGGGAGGTTTTAGGGTTTTAAAAAACCTTTTGGTTGCCTTTTCATTATCATCTTGTGTCTTTCTTCTATCTTTTTACTCTTTTCTTACTTATCACGTTTCCTTCCTTAATTTCCCTTATTTTGTGTGTGTTTTTCTTTCGTATTTTTGTTTGTATCAGCTGGTATCAAAGTCAAACTTAAGATCATTCCCACAATTCTAGTCTTGGTTTTTTTATCTCAAAAAATACAAAAAGAGTCCTATTTACATTTTAGTTTGCGTTGGAATTTTGGGTTCTTAATTTTTGTTTCTCTTTGTGTTTCTAGTGCTAGATTAGTGTTCTCTAGTGCTAATAGTGTCATTATCTAAATTTATAGCTTAATCCAAAAAGTTTTAAGTGACCTACTATTATTGAGGCATTAAGGTTGAAGAAAATTCAAATGGGTTTGAAAATCTGAAAGTGTTGGGTTAGTTTCAAGCTATAAAAAGTATTTGGGTTTATTCGGGAGCTCAAAAGGAGCTTGGGGTTTGAATTTTATCGAATTTCGAGTTTGTTTGATTGAAGGTAAAAAATTTGAATATTCTTCAAGTTCTCTATAACTTGTTGAAAAAAAAGCTTTAAAACAAGAGTTTGATCCAAAAGAAGTGAAGAAAAAGGAGTTTTACCTATTTATTTTCAAGGAATATTCCTCAAGGTACAAGGGCCCCACAAAATTGCTGATCTGGAGAGGCGACGGACAACGTGACTGTCCGTCAGTTAACCGTCGGTCCACTAACAAGGCCATCAACCCCAAGGTAGCTTTCTCACATTCTGGATAATGTTTGATGGACAACCTGATGGCATATCAAAGGCTCGATGGTCCACCAACCCCACCGTCACCCCAAGCAAATATCCCCCACTTTGTGGTTAAGGCTTGATGGCCCGTCAACCAAGTGATGATCAGTCACTGAGTCAGTCACCTCGACAAAAGTTCTATAAGCTTATTTTATATTTTTAGTCTCGTTTTTCCTTAATTCTTAAACATTTTTGACTTGACTACAACACTAATTAACAACTAGTAATCCATCTACTTAGTTGCTAATTAATTCTTGAATTCATTTCTTTTTTTGTCCCATTTCTTTTAGTGCTTTTCTCATTTTACATCATTGTAAATTCTTGGTTCAAGTCCTTAAGTTCAATGGCATCAGGGGATGATCACCAAAGTGCTTCAGGAGAGATAAACATAGAAGCTATAATGGCGGCCATAATGAATGTGACCCGAGATGTAAAGGAAGTATGAAGTGAATTGAGGGGATTGAATAGAAGGATGATTAACGTGGAAGGGATTCTAGACTCTACCATATCAAATTGTCAAAACGTTTATGCTTCATCTAGTGATCATACTCATAACATCTCCACTACTAAAACTCCGAAAATGCTTCACTAAATGCTTAATCTGCCAATACAATTCCATTAATCTAACCCCAAATCCCTACTTATCCAAATAATTGGAACCCCATTCACCCACTAGAACCCCAATTCAAGCAAGTCAATCAAGAAGCTCCACTAAACCATACCATTATCCAAAACCAAAGACCTCAAATACTGTCTAACCATAATCAACCAATCTAAATTGAGGATGTGGAAGGTGAGGGACCTCGTGGAGGAAATGAAAAGTTCGATGAAGTGGATTTGTTTGTGGAATTTGTACATAATAGATGAAGAGTTCATGGGGGAGGATTTAGAGGCCGAGGGGAAAGATTTGGTCCGATTCCACATGGGATAGGGAACTTGGGAAACCAACCAAAAGTTTAAGAAAATCTTTAATGGGATCAATGAGGAAATATGGGAAGAGACACGGGTATTAACTCCATCAAAATCTCTCTCTCCCTACATTCAATAGAACTAGTGATTCATTGGTATACCTAGATTGGGAAATTCAATACAATAGGATCTTGTAACTTAATGAATTAACTGGACACAAGAATAACTCTAATGCCAGTGCTCAACTAGAGGGGTATGTAACTACTTGGTGGGAGACTAAAAGATTAAAAAGAGAGAGGTATGGTAATCTCGACCTTCTGAGTTGGGATGAATTGAGGCCACTCATAAGAGAGAGAAATGTGATAGAGAGGCTCAAACAAGAGCAACTTACCAAGCTTTATAACTTGCAAAAAGGGGGCATAAGTGTGGAAGATTACTATGAGGACTTTGAAAATTTGATCCTCCGTCTTTAGCTTGTCAAATCTCTAAATCATTGTATGGCTAGATTAAAAGGAGGGTTGGACTATGACATTATTTATCAATTGGTTGTTCATAAGTTTTAATGAATAGAAGATCATGTTGAAGCGGCCATCAAGGTTGAGGGGAACAATAATGCAAGGGAGTCCTTCAATAAAGGCTACACAACTTCTAATTCATTCGGGTGATACAAGAACAAAGATTTCAATAAGTACTATGAGAAGAGGCCCGTTGAGGAGGCTACCCCAAAGTATCCACAAAGAATATAAGGTAATCACTACTCTAACACCAATCCTAGAGGTATTATTTGTTTTAAGTGTCAAGGATGGGTTCATAGAGCAAGTGAATGCCCCAATCAAAGAAACATAGTTATGGTGGGAGGTGATGCCTACTTTGTTAGGGATAAGGTGAACCAAGACATTGATAGTGAGGAAGACTTTGAGGGTGAAGGTGAATCTAAAATAGTAGAAGGGGAACTTAGTGTACCCAATGTTTTGATGAATAAACTTTTACCCGAAGATGCTTGTCCTGGGGAGGGGGAATTGTGAATCTTAACCTCATAATGGAATGAGCCATGAGTGTTAGGGCTGTGGAAGGCCCTATCTAAAAACAGAACATGCACATGACAAAGGAAGGGAAACCTTGTTACCACCCCTAGCACTTGATGTTTTCTAATAATAGTACTAGCATTTTGCCAAGCACCAACACTTTTCTTTTACAGGGTTTAGATTCGAAGATGAATCCTTTTAAGAGATAGAGGATGATGAAATCCAAAAGTCTTCAAGGCAATTTACTCAATGCCAAACTAAAAGACTCCAAGAGTTGCAAGCTATGTTCGCTAGAGAAAAAATGATGGATCTTATTTTGATAACTATAAAGGGATGCCATGTAATAAGGACCGGTTTGGGAGGACACAAAGACAAGGAAGAGAGCGGACATCACTGGTTTGGTCTGACTAAAGGTACGACGGACCATCACTAAGGTGACTGGGAATCACTGAAGTCTTCCCAGGAAGACTAGTACATTTTCCCACTAGTTCAAGTTGACGTCTAAGTGGACTGACCATCAACCTAGAGATGGGCCATTACTATGGCCATCACTGGAAGGCAGATTACTCAGTTCATACGATTTTTGTTCTTTTAAGGCATAGGTCACTTTTGGATGTTAACCTAACTATAAATAGAAACTTCTATATTATTTTCTTATAGCTTTTGTTGAATATTAATGAACTAACCCTTTTAAGTATTGTTGAGTTCTTGATGAACTTGTTGATTAGAAATAAAGGTTGTTGGGAATTAATTTCCTTTTAGTCAACGTAAGAGTTGGGTGCTTATGGTAATTGTTAAGGGAGGTTTTAGGGTTTGAAATACCCTTTGGTTGCCCTTTCATTATCATGTTGTCTCGATCTTCTATCTTTTTACCCTTTTATTACTTATCACATTTTCCCCCTTGATTTCCCCCCATCTTGTGTGTTTTCTGCTGTCGTATTTTATTTAATATCATTGACTTCCTTGGAGATCTTAGATTCTCCTAGTTAAGCATCTTGTATTGTCTTTATTATTATTTTGTTGCCTAAGGACATGCAATATTCTAAGTTGTGGATGTTGATGTTCTATGAATTTATAACACTTTTGGCGCTTAAGAATATGAACATATTCATGATTCTGAGGTGTTTTTTTATATATGATGTGTTTTGGGTATGTTTTGTAGGAAATTAGGTTTTGGATGCTAAGTTCAAGAAAAAAATGAAAATGGAGTGTGGCTACATACTTGAACATTTTTGGGCATATTTACCATTTACCGAGCGTATGTCACCAAAGTATGTACTAAAAATTGAAGTCCATATACTTGGTTGCAAGAATTTGAAGACTTTGGAACTTACGTGGGTCCACTTGTGGACTATATGTTTCACTTTTGGACCATAAGTGGCTAAGGTATGTACCAAAAGACAAGATCAAGAGAGTGCAAAGCTATAAGAAAACTTTCTGGCACTTTCTTGGGTCCAATTGCGGACCGTATGTAGTACATACGGGTCGTATATGGCACAAGTAAGTGGCCACAGACACCACTTTTCGTTTTTCATTTGAGCTTTAATTCTTAGGGTTTCCTCATGTAATATAAGTACACTTTATGTGTTTTTTAGTTGACGTTACACACCTTTTATATTCACAAACATATTTTGATTTCGAGATCCAAATTTGGTCTTGGAATTACTTTGAATTAATTTTTGTCTTTAATTCAGTTGAAGTTTTAGGTTTTTAGTTGGGATTACTGTGATTTCATATAATGCTTTCAATTATGAATATTGTTGATTATTTCACGAGAATGAGAGGCTAAAACCCTTAGATAAGGTTGTGGAAACCCTGGTGGATTGATAA
>NC_061122.1:80533087-80535587 GCF_002878395.1 Capsicum annuum
ACTTCTTGGTCGTGAATATCTGAACTGGTTGTTTGCTGTTCAAGAATTCTTGTTTAGGCAGTTCATACCATCCATACATAGTGTTTTGATCTAAGATTTCAATTCTTCCGTGTTTCAGCAGTAACATATTCTTCCATGGAGCTAAGGTCCAAAATATGGAAGAAACAAGCGTTTCCACGACTCTACCACCCAGTCAATTCTGTTCCACTTAATCCCTCTTTCATGGCCACATATCTTTCCGGCTAAGGAATGGGAAATCTTTCTCCTGTTACATGAATCCAATTTTCATTTCATCCGGGAAAAGCCATCTTTTTCTCAACAATGTCTTTGTCATTTGATCCAATAGCGTTCCGTTAGATAGGAACAGATTTGATAAATACTGATAACTCTCGGATAGAGTATTAGAACGGAAAGATCCATTAGATAATGAACTATTGGTTCTAAGCCATCTCTGACGATTAATCAACAATTCGAAGTGCTTTTCTTGCGTATTCTTGATAAACCAGCGTTTATATATAGATGTAGGAGGATCTGTTTGGGAAGTAAGAAGCCCCTTTGACATCTCTTCATCTGCAAATAATTCTCGATGTGAAAACACAGAGCCAGGGGGCTGATCTTTGAATAGGAAAAAGAGTGGATCTGCAGGGTCCCAAATGAATTGGCTTATTCGAAAAAGGCCTTGTTCTTTGGAAGATCTATCTCGTGTCTGGTACTGCATGGTTCCACTCTGCAAGAACCCCGAATCATTCTCTTGAAGCTCATCCTCTTCATCATAAATGATCCGCTTGTCCCGAAATGACCTGGACCAATAGGGAAATCCCAATTCATTGGGCCTTTCGATACAATCAAATAGAAAGCCCCAAGGGCTCCATATTCTAGGAGCCCAAACTATGTGATTGAATAAATCCTCCTGCGGGTCAAGGGCTCCTTCTCCCTCCCCTTCTTCAAACTCCGTTTCATAGAGAAATCTCTGATCAAGGATAGACCAAGAGCCCTTTTGCATCATATCTAAGGGATTCCTCGGTTCGGGCCGAAGAAGCAATGTCACTCGATCATTATCAAACTGACTGCAATCTTTTTCTGTCCGTGAAGATCCCACCAGAGCGCCTTCTACTTCTAATAGGCCATGAACTAGATCAGAATCATTCTCAACGAGTCCATAAGAAGTGATCCCATTTTTTTCATCGGGTCCGGATAAAGACCAAAGATCTTGAACGACCGATCCGGCAGAACAACTCAAAAGATAAAGAAGTATCGTTAATCTCTTCATGCTCGTTCCAAGCTCGAAGTACCATTTGTACAAATAAGAATCCCCTTCGTTACATGATTTCTTCTTCATATAGATAGATATAGGATCTATGGGGCAATTACTTAGAAGTACATTTTGTGCTACAGCCCTTCCTATCTGATAGAAAAGGATCCCATGATCCTGAACCGATCTTACCTGGGATCGCAAATCCCAAGTTTGTCTATGAAGAGCGGATCTAATTGTATTAGTGTCTATAATTGATTTCTTCTGTGTAATACTAATCGATAGGACCTCATTGGTAAGTTCTACAAGATCTCGTGCATTGGAACCCATGGTTATGGACCCGAATCCGTTAGTATGGAACATTTTCTTTTCCAAGTGAAATCCCCTAGTATATGAAAGAGTGAAAAAGTGCTTTCGTTGTTGTGGAATAAGAAGCCTTCGTAGCTTAATGCACGTATTTAATTTATTCGGAGCTATTAGAGCGGGATCCACTTTTTGGGGAATATGAGTCGAAGCAATAACAAGAATATTTCTAGTAGAACATCTTTCACAATCCCTGGAGAGATGGTTCACTAATAGACCGAGGGATAAGTCATTCGACTCATTCACATCCAGATCATGAATGTTTGGAATCCATATTATGCAAGGAGACATTGCTTTTGCTAATTCGAATTGAAGGGTGATATAAAATCGGTCTATTTCCGGCATCATATCCACAGTTAGCCCATTCATCCTAGTTAGCAGTTCCAGCTCCGTATCAAGGTCACGATCGATATCGTCACTAGCATCAAGATTGTCACTATCATCAATATCGTCACTATCATCAATATCGATCTCATCAAGAAGAAAACCTTTAGGCTTGTTATACAGGAACTTGTTCAGAAATACCGTAATGAAAGGAACATAGGAGTTTGTCGCTAGGTATTTGACCAAATAGGATCGTCCAGTTCCTATAGAACCTATCACTAAAATACCCCTAGAGGGGGATAAGGCTAAGCGGAGCGAAAAGGGTTTTCCATGAGATGGGAAATGAAAACTATTTTCCCCACACGAAGTTTGTGAATAAGTGATTGTCTGATAATGAGCAAGGAATATCCGTCTTTCTGCTAAACAGGATGGATTGAACTCATAATTCATTAGATGCTTTTTATGAATGTCAACTAAGTATCGTAAGTAAATTGCTCCCGGTTGTTCAATCATTTGATAACCAAAGTCATTCTTTGATAAATGATCACTATGAGTCAGACT
>NC_061122.1:80538087-80540587 GCF_002878395.1 Capsicum annuum
TGCTACTAGCAAATACCACTATTTTTGGTTTTGGATCTTCCAAATCATTCCCGCAGGAGATCTGGACCCATTTTTTCTGATCCTTCGAGAAAAAGATTCATTTTCTTCATAAAAATAGGAGGTAGAACCAATAAATATTTCTTTTTCGATTCATCCCTGGCCTCATTCAAGAATTGTTTTTGATCCAATCCATAGGAATCAATAGAAAAGGTAAATCCCTTATGATACACCAGATCCGACTCGGTTATTGATAGAGTGAATAGGTCTGCCATTTCTTGAAATCTCTCTTCTAATTCAAAATCGTAGTGTAACGTGTATCCTCCCTTGTTGCGGTCATGGAATAGATGAAATAAATCAAAAAATGGATTTTTGTTCAAGAATGAAATCTTATTGGAACTATCCATATCCGGTTCATCCTTCGGAACCAATCACATCCCAGATTTGATGAAATAGGATGAATTGAGATGGTATTTTGTAAATACATAATTATCTTGAATATATTAACCATTTCTTTATTTTCCGATCGCCTGGAAGGGACAAAAGAAAGGTCTTGTTGTTTCTTCAACAATTTCTGATCTCTAGTGGACCTCTTAGTAGGATTCGAACCCAGATGAAGTTCTGACCATCTATCAGAGAAAAAGAACGAACGGATCTTGTAGGATTCCCAAGAAATTCTTCAATTTCTTCCGAAAATAGATGATTAATCATCTGCTTCTCACATTCTGTGAATAGCTGGGACATTGAGGAATATCCAGAAAGGCATTTCGGGAATCGGCCTGATTCTATCTCTTTTCGTTCCATTTGAAGAAAGGAAGGATCCCAAAGAATCGATATTTCTTTTCATTGTTGAATCTCTCTTTGATTAATCAATGTGTGATATTCCGAATCCTCATTACTAATGGAATCCAAATGATCTCTGGATTGATCAGAAGATCCTTTCAGTTGGCTAGAATCCGTTACTTGAACGAAACTAGATCTTGTGGAATCATATTGAATATTTGATGATACATTTTGTACCTTGCTAAAAAACCGATCCTTGTTTACCAACCACACATTGTCTAACCAAATCCAATTCTCTCTCGATACGTTCCTTAAGAAATCCAATTCGGGCGGATTCTTCCCCCAACTAACGAAGAGATCTTGGCAAAATTGCCACATATGAAATTGAGCACAGTTTTGCAAAGAAATAGCCCACTTGTTTCTCGAGAAGAGATGGGAAACATGCTCAATATCATTTGATTGAATAGTTGACCCAGCCCCTTGTTTCTTAAATCCGCCGATGAGATACACACAAAATACATGCAGGATCATCATTAGGACCATCATACTTTTCGACCATCGATGAACTGATTGGATTAACCAACCAAAGTTGGCTTCAGTCATTATGTATTGAACAGAAGCAAAAGCCTTAGTAACGGTCGGCCGGTAGTAAAAAGTCATAGCAAACCCAGTAGCTACTTGTACTAGAAAACAAGTAAGCGTAATTCCCCCTAAACAATAAAATATATTGACGTGGGGGGGAGGGGAACATATTTACTAGTTATATCATCCGTAATTGCTTGAATCTCGAGACGTTCTTCAAACAAATCATATACTTTATTGAGATAGGAGGAACTCCCCTCCTGAGAACCATATATGAGACTTTCATCTCGTACAGCTCAAGCAAAAACACCCAAATACTAGTTGTAATGGATATGGAATAGAAAGTTTTAAAGTTATTAAGTTCTGATCCCATGTTCTCTAGAAAATCCGAAAGCTCTTCTTTGTGGCGATAATACCAAAATATCAAGTTGGCACAGTCGTCTTTATCTTTATTTTGATACTTATGGGCCTCTTGAATTCTCTTTTTCCCTATTTCTTTCTAGAATTTGTTTTTGTGGAATATGTCTTTTATTCTTTGTTTTCTTTATTATTGATAGGAATTCTCTTGTTAAGACCCTATGAATCGATTAAAACCTTAGATTCATACTAGAACCACGATGATTCAATAAAAAAACCTAACCTAAATCAAATCAAGGATTCTCTGAGTAAGAATCCTCGGATCATCACTTATTCCCTGAATAAATAGAATCACTAAAATTCAAAGAAAGGTTTTGCTTTTGGTCAAAATATAAATTAGGGTTTGAAATTTTTTTGGAGCCCGGACACGGGGTCTGAATATTAAGTATGAATCATAGTTCAAATATTTATTAATCTATTTCATGTTCCAAATATTAGAATAAATATCTGACGAAGTAGAATCATCTCTATCAAGATGACAGACTCATTCTCTGTACTATCAATAGGATCAATTATAACAAGTCACACACTCATACTCCGAAAGTGCAGAAACAAAGAAATTCCACGATCGAACTACCAAAACAAAATAGAATGTACTATAAATCGGAGCTCTAAATGATTCATTTTGGACTCCAAAGTAAGGACTTTGCGATTCTTATAGATCTAATTCATTGAAATTCCATCCAATAAAATGGAAGAATTATAAATCTCCAAAATAATA